>NC_134484.1:256371144-256526144 GCF_040206685.1 Ascaphus truei
AGAATATTTAAATGAGTCACATATCCTAAAATATATCCCTAAAACCAATCTAAGGGCCCTTGTGAGGAAGGGGATAGTAGTGTTAGATCCAACTGAATTAGAACCCGCAATCTCTACTATTCAGGGCAGCATTGAGCTAAACCAGAAACTGCACTGTCACATATCTCTCAGGTGTGCTTGTGTATGCTCAAGGAACATTGAACTGGTAACCAGAAAGTCAAAATGGTCTGCTTTTAAAGCAACAATACTACTTCTCCCTACCTTGTTTTTTCATATTATTTTTTATATGTAAAGCATGTGACAATGTATAATTCTACATTCTTACTTAAATTGTTAATTGTTTGGTGCTCTTGTTATAAATCTATAAAAAAAATCTGATTGTTGGCCTAACATTGTTGGCCTAACTTTCAGTTTCAATCAATCCTTCAGTCAGTGGAATTCAACAGCTACAATGTATCCTTATATTATCTATTGTATTGTTACAGTTTACAGCTCAAACTGGTGGGTACATTGGCAACAAATTATCACACACAGGAAAGTGTTGCAAATATCTTGCACTGCTTTGGAGGTGGGCTAAAACTTGCTGTAGAAATAAAAGGATGCTTTAAAACTGATTAAAAATGGCATTAAGAGTTGAATACATAAATAAAAAGTCACTATTATCTAATACTACAGAACTGACTTATTTAAAAAAAACCCATAAGATTTCACGTTTTGCTACCTTTAAAGGAAGCTAAGGGCTGTTATATAGTTATATAGTTATAGTTATATAGTGTGTGCGGCCGGTTCCAATCTCTTTGCCGTGCGCGCGCGTGGCGCCATTATAGAAAGGCTGACTATTGTCAGTCAACTATAAATGCCACTCGTGCGCACGGCGCAGCAAGCACAGGCACTATAGAACGAGCCTAAGGGAAAGAGGCTACAGTATGTGTGAGTAGGCGAGCTCAAAAGTATGCTGTGACAATAGCATTTCCCAGCATCTGGGTTAGTTCCATGCTGCAGCTGCTGCCCTGAATGGCAGGGTTGTGGGTTGTAATCCTGTTGGGTCTAAAACTAATATCCCCTTCATCACAAGGTCCTTTAGACATTGGTTTTAAGGATATATTTGAAACCACCACTCCACCCATCATGCACTTTAGAAGTGGTTTGTCATAATTCAGTACTAGAATAGGCCCCTTAAAGTCAGTGACAGAGGCATCCTATCAGAATGGCAAGGAATGTAGCAAAAAGGTAATCAAATTAGCAAAAATGATTGCAATAGAATGTAAAAGCAACCCTAAAAATGTTTTTAAGTACCTTAATAACAAAAAGATTAGAAAAGAGAATATAGGATCCTTTCAGTGTGAGACGGGCAGACAAATTATTGGAGATAAGGAAAAGGTGCAGGTTTTAAATATGTTGTTTGCCTCTGGATTTACGAAAGAGGGATCAACTGCCTACACTGCGGTCATTGCAGCAGGATGCTAAGAGGTGACCTTCTGGACCATCTGCAGAAAGGTCACAAAATTCCTCTAAAGTTCTTTGTGACTTGTGGCACTAACTTTGTTGTGTATGCTTTCAAATGCCCTTGTGGGAAATTGTACATTGCTCAAACTAAAAGATAATTTAAGAAAAGATTATAAGAGAGGTATTTGTACTAATAATCAAGATCCCCTCTGTTGCTAGACACTTCAGTGCAGCCTTGCACAATTTTGCTCAATTAAGGTATGGTAATAGAACATTAACTTAAATCCTTACGCAGAGGGAATATAGTTAAGTGTCTGTGGTGAAGAGAGATATATTGAGTTTATAAAGTCAGTACCTTATCCCCTAAAGGAATGAATGAGGATGATAGTCTCAGCTGTTTAATTAAAATATTTTTCTTTTGTAAACTTTTGTATATAATTTCTAATATTTGGTTGTTACACGTGTCCAGGATAATATTATGTTCTTCCTGGTATAAAGGAATTTTAACACCAGAAGTGTATTTATGGTCGCTCCTGTGGAATGCAGACATCTCGGCAATTTGAAATTCTAGGCTATAGCACAAGGTTGGGCTTTCTTGTATTAAAGATAGCTTAGTGTTATATAAAATTACATGATATCCTGGATTGGGATCTAACTCAGGGGAACTGTAATGTGACTGTATATCCAGACACAATGTTTGGGCGCCTCCTGTTGGGGGCAGTCCTAGTGTCTGGTGGTGCATCAACGTACACAGGATTTAGTCCATGGAAGCATACATACGTAGAATTAACATATTTATTTGTATGGTGTGCCTAATTTTGGGTACAACGCATAATTAAGAGAATCAATGTAAGCTCGGACAATCTGTAAAAAATGGAGGTATACTGCGTATATTTCAATGGGTGGGCTGATCTCGACCCCTATGGAAAAAGGTGGAATTTAAACAACCACATGAAAATTCACCAACGATAAAAGCTGGGAAAGTGTTATATATTAACTAAATACCATATAATATATATATACAGAATATTAAACATTGCATTTTTTCTAAATATATACTTTTTAAATGCCTCTGTGGATATACCTACAGATTGCACATATTCGTGTTAAATAAAATCATCCTAATTCAAAATTAAAAGGAAGATGTGATAAGCTTTGGTGAAGAAGTGTAAGGATTCGCCATTCTGGCGGCTAGAGACCGTCTCCTCACTTGAGAACCCCTGCCATGACAGACGTCCAGGATGCGCTATCTCATGGTCCTGGCACACGCGCGTGCGAAATACGCACGGACAGTCTGTCCTCCCGCGGGCTCCATCTCCAGGTCCTGCCTCCGCACAGGTGTGCGGCAAGCTCATTCGCCCAGCCTCCCCTCTAACAACCTTCCCAGTCTCCGCCCATGCTCCTGTAACAGGCAGGTCCGGCACGGGAGTGACGTGTGCACCGGACTCCGCCCTCTGACCCCAGTGACGCGCACGGATCAGCGCGCGCTCTGTACCGCCTCCAAGACTCGAGCACGCTCGGCAGAGGGACATGTGCAGTGCGCAAGTGACGCGCGACCAGGTCGCCAGTCTTCCACGTCGGTGACGCGCGCGACACGGAGCTCCGCCTCCGCTTCTAATTTGGCTGTGTCATAGGGCACACCTGTGTGACCCAGCAGCATATAGGATTCCCCTCTTCTGCTCTGCCCTGGCTCTTCATTGGTTGATGGCTCCTTAAATACCTGCCTTGCTCATTCATTCCTTGCTGAGCATAACCTTGTGTGACGCTGTGCCTTGCTACATTCCTGCCTTGTGCCTTGCTGCATCCTGCCTTAGTCCTGCTGCTGCCTGACCCCTGCTACGTATTGGACTCCGTATCTCTCCTCTCCTGACCCGGCTTATGTACGACCATTCTGAACTCTCTACTCCTGACCTCGGCTATCCTCACAACGACTACTCTCCACTCTCCAATCCTGACCTTGGAAAAGTACCCCAACGATCCGCTTCTCTCCAATCCAGACCCGGCAAGTATAAATGACTACTCTAACTTCTATACTCCTGACCCAGCTTGTAAGATCAATCTACACTCTAGGCGTGCCCTCGCGGTTGTGGGTTGGCGTTTATACAATTCCCTACCTCAGCCTCATGGTCGCGTCTGGTTTGTGGTGAGCTACGCATTACAAGAAGCCAATATAACAGAATAAAAAAATATTGATTGACCAAATGCTATAAATGTGTTATTTTAAATGTTAATTTAGATATGACTATCATAATAATGGTGTTGCAGTTCTGTTACATATTTACTTTCATGGAATATGCCACAAATTGATTTTATGTTTGTGTATCTTTGTTTCATTGCATATCGACAGATTTTTTCATATTATGATACTTACACATGGTGACAGTAGAGAAGATTTTATGTCCTGTAGAAACACTAGCATGATTAAGGTTGCGGATATTAAATGTATTTAATTATGTAACAGGACCATGGAATATATACAATCATTATTATGATATTGCTGTGATTAAGAAGTATGTTATACATTGCATCTAAATTGTAGCACATTTGTAGGTTTGTTTACAACTAGCCCGAGAGATACGTCAGTATGTGCACGGCAATAATCACATCACATAACTTGCATATGGTGGACAAATTCAATAGTATAGTCAGAGTTACATCATTTAATATATTCACAGGTTTGCACTGCTGGATGTTAATCCACTTGAAAAAGGTCTGAGGATCTTTTTTAAACAAGTGTGCGAGTATACAAAATATATACAGTCCATACAGGGTTCACTCAGCCCAATTGAAAGTCAAGGTGCTAGAAAGGGAATTGCATTTATACAAGTTACAAAGAAATACATATGTCCCTCCTGATTCTGCACTCACAAAATTATTTAAAACTTAAACACACAGAAACCCAACAAGCTCTGCGAAACCCCTACCATTACCACATAGTATATATATATATATATATATATATATATATATATATATATATATATATAAAGATAACAGCAGGCACTTCAAAGGCTCCAAAGAAATAGGTGGTTGTTCAACAAAAATAACAGGAAATCAGGTGTCCCACCAAGGAGACAAAAAACAGCACTCAAGGTATATTGCAAAACTGTATTTGAAAAAAAGCAGGCACATATAAATCCAACGTTTCGGTCCTGTATAGGACCTTCCTCAGGGGCGTGCTGGAGAACACTGCCCAAGGAAAACATATATAACCATCACCCACCTGTGTGCATAATCAAGAACCAGCTGATTGTAATTAAAAACGGGAGTACTGTAGGCGCATGGGAGCCCTGTCATCACTGTGCAGCAGCTCAGCCTCACCACTCCTCTGTTTACACTTAGCTATCAATGCCAGACACACCGCACATGTCGGGGGATGCCTTAGAATGACTGGTGTGCTCACTGGCTCCACCCGCAGGCGCACATGTGCGGTGTGTCTGGCATTGATAGCTAAGTGTAAACAGAGGAGTGGTGAGGCTGAGCTGCTGCACAGTGATGACAGGGCTCCAATGCGCCTACAGTACTCCCGTTTTTAATTACAATCAGCTGGTTCTTGATTATGCACACAGGTGGGTGATGGGTATATATGTTTTCCTTGGGCAGTGTTCTCCAGCACGCCCCTGAGGAAGGTCCTATACAGGACCGAAACGTTGGATTTATATGTGCCTGCTTTTTTTCAAATACACTTTTGCAATATACTTTGAGTGCTGTTTTTTGTCTCCATGGTGGGACACCTGGTTTCCTATATATATATATATTATACATACATATATATATATATATATATATATATATATATATATGTATATATATATATATATATATATATATATATATATATGTGTGTATATAAGTGTCAAAAGGAGTGGTAGTGGGCGTGGCTAAATGTATACAACAAAAAACAGACAAAAATGCCCAAAGCTACTTCCAATGTGACAAAAATACACAGTGCAATACCTATATATTCTCTTGAAAAAGGGTCATTTAGTTTAACCCTTTGGCCAGGCATTCTGGGTTCTGTGACATCATCTTAAAGGGAAAAGAAGCTGAGCCTTTCTGATTGGCTGGCTTCACTCCCTTTTGATGACGTCAATTAAAAAAAAAAAAGCACATGGTTATCCCAGCCAATCAAAGGCGTGGGAACCATAACATCTCAAATGTGTTGTCACAGGCCTAGAAAAGCCTGTGTAGTCTCATTTGATGCCACAGAGCTGATGGAGCCACACCTCTCGATTGGATCACCAGATGAAGAAGAAGATAAAGAAAAGGTGTCCACACTAGGCCTGCAATATATATAACTATGAACCTACATGGTGGGTACAATATACCCAAGACTGACACTGGAGTAGGTAGTGGGCTGAGAAGTAGGTATAATTGGACATGTGATTGTATAGGCCAGCACCATGTGATTAGCTAATCTGACACAGTGATGTGACCTATCTTTGTGATGTCATTGCTGCACATTGTGATATCACTGATTACTGGTTACCCAGGGTGAAGGCTTGATGAATACACTATTAGTGTAACTTGTGTCTGGTGAGTATACCTTTTGTTCTTTCTTATGATTGCCTTAGCAATAGATTGAGTAATTATGAAAAAGGGGAGAATAACGGGGTTAAGATTGTAAGAGCTTGTTCATTTCCCTAAATTAAAAGAGTAGTCATGCTGTTCTGGAACCTTCAGTCTAAATATACTCCCAAAAAGAATGTGTGCGATATCGATGAATTAAAAATGCACTTCCCTAAAATGGAATAGTTTACATTTTTGAGGAAAACACATAATATTGAAATACTCCTAAAAATATGCAATAATAATGATAAGAAATGCTAAAACAATTATCTAATTGACTAACTCAATGAAAATGGTAACCGTCTTTATTTAGGTCCTCTGAGACCCTGACAAAGCAGTTGATGTGTGAAACACGTACAGCTGCAGCGGCCGTTATTTTAAAATTTCGCCTGGTGTACCTCTTAGAATACCCCTGTAATGGCGCGTGATGTTTTCAACCGTGCTGCCATTGACTTGGGTTTGTATCGGGTGCAGAAAATTGCATTTCAGCGTTGTCTGCAATATCATCTAGAAACTCAAGTGGGCAATCATGAGTTGTTGTCTTAAAAATCTAATAGCAATTCAACCTACACAGTACAGCCGTACAGTTCTGCAAGTCTGTGTGTGTGTGTGTGTGTGTGTGTGTGTGTGTGTGTGTGTGTGTGTGTGTGTGTGTGTGTGTGTACAGTAATTGTAATTTGAAGATTTATATTTGAAGCAGAGATTAACGTTACAAGTTCATACTGTATAGTCTGAGGCTTTTTAGCCATACACAGATTAAAAAATATGAGGAGGCATACCAGTACTGTACAGTATACAGGATAATAAAGGGAAAATTCAACGTCGCGTCTTCTTTCGAATGTAAAATATTTTTTCCGCTCATTCGTGTACAGTATGTCTAATTGGAACCTTGTTGAAACGTATATGCGTGTCATCACATTTCTATATGTATTATTTATAAATCAATACTTTTGCTAGGCTTGCTCTTGTCTTCATACTGTTTTTATTTAATGCACATGCGTGTATGTCTCATTGGAACCTTGTTGAAAAGCATATGTGTGTCATCTGCACGACCATCAGGATACATAGGACGGGGGCATCTGTGAGTATTATTCTTCATTTTCAATGAACGTTTATTAGGAGTCCAGGAAACATCCCAATGAGGGTTTGATTGTGGTTTATGACTACTTATCTTACCCTTCAGGGACTATTGGTCTGTCTGGGGACTTTTACTACAGCATTGATTTCGTCAATCCCCTTGTCCTATCCTGCACATCTGTATATTGCATACATTATTGCACTGAAAGGATCCGGCGTTTGAGCACTTTTGTCACTAAGTGTTGGTTAGTACACAGTACACCCACTTTTAACACCTGCACCTCGTGTCTATGCCCGCGGAAAAAAAAATTAAAATAGGGACTTAGTGTATAAAAGGTGACACAAATTGCTTAGCCTCCCACACACTGATCTGTATCTGAACTTGCCCTTGTCCAGATACTGCATTGTGCATTATGCCATCTGCTTCCATGAATCACCACCAATTCTACGGACGCAGGAACTTGCTTGCTTCTGCCGTGCCGACCACGACAAAGCGAAAGGCAATAGCTGTTTCCAAGCCAAAGCGAAAGGCAAAGGAGAATAAAGAAAACATTCCGAAGACTCCAAAGGCTAACAAGCCTGGGCCTTATTATGTGAAGAAGAAACTCACTGACATGTACACAAAGCAAAACAAATGGCAGACACCCATCTACAACACTGATCTTCTGGGAACCCCCAGATCACCTGTTCCAGCACCCATCCACGACGCTGCTCTACCGGGAACCGCCAGCTCACCTGTTCCAGCACCCATCCACGATGCTGCTCTATCGGGAACCCCCAGGTCACCTGCTCCTGCACCCATCCACGACACTGTTCTACCGGGAACCCCCAGGTCACCTGCTCCTGCACCCATCTACGCAGATGTCAACAGCACTCCTTGCACAAGATACAGCTCATTCGCCTGCATGCTGAATGGTTTAAGTTGTGTCGAAATCCCTGACAACTCTACGGTGCAAAAGATTGATCTTCTTTTGGAGACCATGTTGAATATGGATAGGCGTATGGAGAAGATGGAGAGGAACATCGCGGGGATCTATTCTTTGCTTGTTGTCTCTGACCCTGTACCTGTATATCCAACGCAGGAGCAGAATTTGCCCCTCCCCCCCCACGCTCGCCACCTCCGTCTGCAGAATATGTGTACCTGTGTGCCCTTGAAGAGGATGAGATGACAACCCCGATAAGGCCACGACAAGAGATGACAACCCCGATAAGGCCACAACAAGAGATGACAAACCCGATAAGGCCACGGCAAGAGATGACAACCCCGATAAGGCCACGACAGGAGGAAAGCATCCTCCCAGACCACCTACCCTCGCCTGCTTCCAGACGCACATCCGCTCCCAAAAGCACACCCACTCCCAGAAGCACACCCGCTCCCAGAAGCACACCCGCTCCCATTGTAACACTGCCAGACATCATCTTGAGCAACCTGTCCATGCAAGTCCGGGAGAAATACAAGATCGAAAGTGGTGGTGTAGCCCACAAATTTGCCCTATCCATCTTTAAACATCACGTCAGTTTTGAGATGTACAGCGGGTGGACCCACAACGTAAATTATGAAGGGAATAAAATCAAGAAGGCTCTGCCAGAAAATTTAAGGAAAGCCATTTTGGAGGAAGTGCAGCGTTATTTTACTGTTAACGATCATGTTATGAGAACTGGAGAGACAACATCAATGGCCTTTTGAGGCATATAAGGGCTCGTCGCTGGAAGGCCAGCCCATTTGGGAATGACTTTGCTGTTTGATTGCACTGTACTGTACTGTAGTTCAAAAGTTATCGAAAAATGTTTTTACTCATCAAAAACAAAAAGTTGATTGTTTTAAATTGTTACATTGTTTCATGTTTTTAATGCTTGGTATGCATGTATAATGTGGTAAATTGGTGCATACCAATACAGAAAGGGCAACAAAAGATCGAAGCCAGGGATCCACTAAGAAGTGAAAGATGAACTTTTGATTGATGATGGAGTTATAAACATCTCTAACATTGAGCTGAAAGGGGATGAGTTTTCACTGCTTAATAAAGGGTTGAAATTCGCCCCTGATACTGATTTTCAAATATTTAATACAATAGTGGATCTACATAAATTTGTCAGGAAATGCACTCTTAATTTTTTTTTTAATAACAAAGATACATCTACTTCTGATCAATCTGTGGCTTTAGAAGATGATAATGTAAATTGATAGATGATGGGGCTAATACTTTTTCTTTTAGAGAATATTGTACTATCAAAGACATGGAGGAACTTAGTGGGTTTGATTCTGAGGATCATGATCCCAGTACATTCCTTGGTAGGAGAGATTCGGGTCTGAAGAAGAGATCCCACTTCTTTCCCTCATTTGTTAAGAGTAAATTGTAATCAACTTTTGAGAGTCTTGTTGAGCGAGATCTCATTCTTCTACATAGAGGATTTACATTTAATTTCCCTAGACATACTAATTATAGGAATAATCTGACTGTGGGAGAGCGCCAGGCACTTAGGAATCTCAAGGCTAATACTTCTCTTGTCATTAAAAATGCGGATAAGGGGGGGGGGGACGGTTGTAGTGCAGCATAGGGACGACTACCACAGGGAGGCTCTGTGATGCTTGTTCCTATGCTGTACTGCAATCTGACCCAACCCCAAGATTCCTTGCTGAACTTAGGGAACTCCTTGATGAGGACTCCATGCTAGGCGTCCTTAATGATAATGATATGGAATTCTTATATAACGCTACTCCCACCATGGCCGTGTTTCACCATCTCCCAAAGATTCACAAATCATTGATCTCCCCCCCAGGGAGAACGATTATTTCCAGCATTGAGTCTTTGGGGGATAGTGTCTCACGGTACGTGGATCGCTTCTTACAGCCAATTGTGCGAGCATTGCCTTCTCATATCCTTGACAGTGGAGACATTCTTAAACAAATTGATGGTATTATATGGAAAAAGAATTGTCTATGGGTTACACTTGATGTAACCTCACTCTATACTATGATATCCCATTCCCAAGGGGTGGCAGCTGTTCGCTATTTTCTATCTCGCTCTGATTTATCACCTGCACAAGTTGCTTTTATTTTGGACTCTATTTGGTTTCTCCTTACTCACAATTATTTTTTGTTTGATGGGGTTCATTATCTCCAGACACGTGGAACGGCAATGGGTACGAGCTTTGCTCCCTCATACGCCAACCTCTTTATGGGGTAGTGGGAGTCATACCAATTGTTTGGAGATATGAACATTTATAGGGAGCACATTTTATTTTATGGACGTTTTATTGATGACATTATTTATCTGGGAGGGTGATGTTCCCACATTGTTATCTTTTATTAATGCACTTAATATTAATGACTTTAATCTTCACTTCACATACACTTTTAATTATCCCCATATACATTACTTATACTTATACTTATATATTGATAATTGACTAAATATCCATACGGATGTTTATCGCAAACCAAATTCACGGAATGCTTTTTTGCGTGCAAACAGCTGCCACCCCAAATCCCTAATTAAGGGTATACCAAAGGGGCAATTGATATGCCTGAGGCGCAATTGCTCTATGGAAGAGATGTATAACATTCAAGTAAAAGACCTTTATGATCGATTTATTGAGCGAGGTTACGATCATGGTAACCTTATTCGATCCATTCAGGAGGTCTCTGCTATGGATGGAGGAGAGCTTCTCAAACGGTCCCCCAAAAAATCTTCACTAAATGATTGCCCTCTGTTCATAACTTTCTTATAAAAACTTCGAATTGCAACTCTTCGTTTGTTATTTACTTGATTACATGTGGATGTGGATGTGAATACGTTGGTCAGACTACCAGATGTTTGAAAATAAGAATGATGGAGTACTTTAGACATATATCAAGTGGAGATCTCAATCATCTGGTTTCGAAACCTTTTTCCAATTGTTTGAAAGGGGGTCCTAACAATTTTTAATTTCAGGGTATTGAATTTGTTGCACCCCTATTAAGGGGTGGTAAAAGGACCCTGCAGTTGGATCGACGTGAGGCATTCTGAATCTTCACTTTGAGGACCAGGGTGCCTCATGGGATGAACATTGAATGGGATCTTACCCATTTTTTATTTTTTTTGATAATGGGTAGATATGTGCATATACATTTTGTATATAGATAATTCTGTACATGTCATGATTCAATAAATGTGCCCATTTATATTAATCCTCACAGGTTCTTTGTGTATACAATAGGATACATGATTTGTTTATGTCATTTAGGATTCTATTATAGATATTAGATGTTCTGATTAGGATAATCCTTATTGTGATTCATGATTGTGATTTTGAACTAGATTGAATTCATTCCTATCTGTTTATCCTTTGTTTCCATTTTTATGAATTTTTAAACTCATTCTAAATATTAACTCTTTGTGCAGTTTCTGCATAGGATAGTTATATGTGTGTTTAAGTATTGTTATATATACAGCTAAACCCCGTTATAACGCGCCTCGTTATACCGCGATTCGGTTATAACGCGGTTTTCCCGTGGCTCCCGTTTAAAAAAAAAAAAAAAATTAAATTTTTTTTTTTTCATTTTTTTTTTGCACACTGCACACACTGCACACACTCACTGCACACACACTGCTCATTGCTCACACTGCCACACTGCACACACACTGCACACTGCACACACACTGCTCATTGCTCACACTGACACACTGCACACAAACTGCACACTGCACACACACTGCACACTGCACACACACTGCTCATTGCTCACACTGCACACACTGACACACTGCACACACACTGCACACACACTGCACACACACTGCACACTGCACACACTGACACTGCACACACTGACACTGCACACACACTTCACACACACTGCTCATTGCTCACACTGCACACACTGACACACTGCACACACACTGCACACTGCACACACACTGCTCATTGCTCACACTGCACACACACTGCACACTGCACACACACTGCTCATTGCTCACACTGCACACACTGACACTGCACACACACTGCACACTGCTCATTGGACACACTGCACACACACTGCACACTGCACACACACTGCTCATTGCTCACACTGCACACACTGACACACTAAACACACACTCACACACACTTACAGACACTCACAGACACTCACACACACTTACACACACTCACGCACACTCACACACACTCACACACACCCACGCACACTTACGCACACTCACGCACACTCACGCACACTCACAGACACTCACACACGCTTACACACACTTACACACACTTACACACACTTAGACACACTTAGACACTCACAGACACACACACACTTACACACACTTACACACACTTACACACACACTCAGACACTTACACACACTCACAGACACTAACACACACTCACACCCACATACACACACCCATATACACACACACACACTTTCTCTCCCATATATACATACACACACACACTCTCTCACTCTACACAGATGGGGGGTGGGGTCAGAGCAGAGGAAAGGCCGCGACCAGCACCACCACCCGCTCCCCCCCCTCCTCCCGCGCAGGCAGCGGGAGCACCAGGGACAGCGGTGGGGAGAAGAAACCCCCCGCTACCACCTCCATGCAGGCAGCGGGATCTGAGGTAAGCGGCGACCTGAGGGACATCCCCGCTCCCATCTCCTGCCCCGCGGCCTGTCCCGCGGTGACAGGGGGAAGCGGGGACAGGAGGGACATCCCCGCTCCCATCTCCTGCCCCGTGGCCTGTCCCGCGGTGACAGGGGGAAGCGGGGACAGGAGGGACATCCCCGCTCCCATCTCCTGCCCCGCGGCCTGTCCCGCGGCGACAGGGGGAAGCGGGGACAGGAGGGACATCCCCGCTCCCATCTCCTGCCCCGCGGCCTGTCCCGCGGTGACAGGGGGAAGCGGGGAGCGGAGGGACATGCCCGCTCCCATCTCCTGTCCCGCAGGATGAATATGCGCTAAAGCGCGGCGGCCATTTTTTTTCTCGCAACCCCGTTAGTAACGCGGTGGTCTCGGGGTGGACCCCGAGACCCGAGTTATAACGGGGTTTAGCTGTATATAACTGGACAATTTATGATCTTTATAACCCAGTCTAGTTTGTCTTTATATATAGACACATATATACCTCCCTTGTTTATGTACACTGGCGACACACTTTATTCGAGCTCGGCTAGTCCCACGAATTCGGGTATACCCAGGTGTATTGAGGTTTGTGACTGTTTTCTGCCCGAGTGCATTGAGGTATTTTTCAGTCAGGGATTGAAGCATTTTATTCCCGCTGGCTGCAATACTGCACAGTATATATATATATACTGCATTACAATTCATGAATTTATGCCATCTGGTAGACACGCTAAGCATTGCAGCCTATTAAATCCTAATCATTATCATTTAAAAGATTAGCCGCCCGTCAGCCAGGCATGAACCCAGGCTGGGAAGGCAAACGCAACGGGGCTTGTCAGAGGTGAGGAGCGGTGCATTCCAGGTATCTGCCAGGTACATACTGGGCATTTGCTCGAATAAAGTGTGTCGGTGCAGTAGGATAGAGGGTTATTATACCTTTAGTGGATCTTGACAATAATTAATGTATGTGTTGTACACCAGTGCTAACATACACCTAATGTGACTGAGAGATTTAATACTACCCTTTATTTCATTAATTTTTGTCCATAGGTGTCTGTGGTATCTGGTGTATTATATATATATATTTATATATATTCATACTTTTCTAGTTATATTATGTCTTGTAGTTCCATTAGGTTTATGTTAGCAGTATATATCCTTCACAGTTCATATTTAGTTTTTCATTTTCCATGTTACATAGATTTTTATTGTTTGTCTGTGTTTGTTTTGATTAAAGTTTTTTATTCAATGTTATTCTATGTCAGCCAATCCTATTGCCCTATGTGATTCACCCCTCACTGATGCGGCTCAGGCCTGACGCGCAGTGATGATGCGACTCAGTTCCGGGACGCGCAGTGATGACGTCACTACGGGCCTATTTTGGCGTGAAAATTCTCTGTTTAATAGTATGCTGTTATATGTGTCCCCACACGTTGAGAAAGTCCTGCGAGATGAAACGCGTTGGTGTGTTCTCCTACCTCATTGCCAAGCTGATTTAATAAAGTATCACTATTTTATTTCACTTGGAGTTGCCCATATTCATTTTTTGCACTTTGGATGTGGATGGCTGTGCTCCTTCCTTCTTCTACATACTTTGATATGCATGTATAATCATTTATTTATATTTCTGTATTGCATGTGCATGTCTGGAGGTGGGCGAAGATAAAGTGCAGGAATTTCCCCCCTCCCCCCACACCCCCAATACTGGCAGGTAAGACACTGTGCTCCAATATAGTGATATATGCAATGCCTTACAGTAAATGCCTTTTAATGCACTATTTTTTTCTTTTCAGAGCTGGCGGCTGCACTATAAAAGGAAGGGGTGGGGGTCATGTGTAAATGTATTGGACTGTGTGTATATTGTAGTAGTCTTTAATTTACACAAACCCTCCCACTCTCAATGACAAAAGAACTACAGTAAGAACTACAGACAGAATGCAATGCAGCCATTACTAAGAAGATAAAGACTGCAAATCTGTATTATTCAAGATAATTTGTATTTTTCATTCTTCCATGATTATCCAGATGAAATAAAAAAAAAATCTTCTTTAAATTAACGAGAATCATTGAAACACCCCCACCCCCCAAAGAAAACATGGTTCACATTATGGTCTTTAAATCCGTCCTTCAAAAAGAGATATCTCGTTTTTTACCTTTTTTACAGTAACTTGAAATTTAAATTCCAATGAGACATACACGCATGCGCCTAAATGTGATGACACGCATATGCGTTTCAACAAGGTTCCAATGAGACATACACACATGCGCCTAAATGTGATGACACGCATATGCGTTTCAACAAGGTTCCAATGAGACATACAGTGGCGGCCGCCTTTACCCTTGTGCGGCCGTAGCGGTGCAACTCTGATAACCGCGGGCAGATGCAGAATGTTTTTTTTCTTTTCCGGAGTGTATTGTGGTATTTTAGCGCTCATAATATTAGCATTTTATTAGCACAGTCTGCAATACTGCAATACCGTCTAAAAACTCAGGGGGGCATTCGCGAGCTGTTGTCTTCGAAGTCTAATACTTTAGCAGTTCAACCTACGTCAGTACACAGTCTGCGTGTGCGCGCGCAGTAATTGTAAATTTGCATATTTATACATGCATGTGCAGTGCTGTATGTCTCATTTGAAAATTGTTGAAACGCATAGCCGTGTGCTGTAACAGTATCACATTTCGACATATTCAGCGCTCTCCCCTCGCTCGCCCCCGCACACACACAGGATAATTTACTGCACTGCAGTATTTCAACTTCTTATCTTATCTACAGTACAGTACACCTCTCCCACACCATTCCTTTGAATGTGTGTCTTTCTGGTTTCAATCACATTCCTGCTTGATAGCTGATGATTACTGCGCATGCGTCTGTAAGTTCACCACTGCTTGCTTGCGACGTTCAAGAGTTTCAATCTGTGCTGTAGCTTTTGACTGCGACACTGTGCGTTTGACTGCACATGGTTGATTTGTGTGCTTTTTATGTATTTGGGGGTGTAGGGATCATATTATTATGATGACCTGCCTTTTCAAAATATGCCATTTCTTTGAACTGCAGTACAGCTAATCCTTCATGCAGCTGTACCCTGTACCCCCCTCCCCCACGCACACACAAGGCTCGCTCAAGGATTTGAACCTCTTATCGACAGACACCTCTCCAGAACCATTCCGTTTCTAAAGCTTGCCATTGTGTTTTTGATCGTCCGTCCCTAGCTGAGCATCACCTCTCTGCGCCTGCATGCCTAATTTTCCTATTGCTGGTTTTGAGTAACCTCTCTGTAATCCTCTTTGGGAAGGGAGCTAGCTGATGATTACTGCGCATGACTCACCCATCCACCCCCCCAACCCTTTGAGGCTTTGTTTACGGTAACGCTTTTGATAATCCCTTCTCGAATTTGATATGTAAATCTGATTTGCACAGCACAGCACTGTGAAATTGAGAGTTTAAAAAACCATTATCTGATTCATGTTGTTGATGCAGTAAATTACCACTTTTTGGTCATTCTTTCTTTTTCTTTGGTGTAGGTGTGGGGGGGGGGGGGTTTCAATGATTATGATTATCATGAATGTAAAGAAATATTTATTTTATTTTATCAGGAACAAAAAATACAAATATACAAATAATCATGAATAATACAAAATGCAGTCTTTATTCAGTTCTTCTGTCAGATGAAAATTGAGGGCCGGTGGATAATCATGAATAATGCACATTGATAATAATATTAATTGATAATATATAATAATATATAATAATATATTTTTTTCCGTCTTTATCTTCTTCCTCATTCTGTGTACAGTACAGTAGTTCATTGAGAGAGGAGAGGTTTTGTGTACATCATGACTGCAGTTTAGATACTGTACACTTAACTGTACAAACAGTTCACAAACTTTACACGATACCCCCCCTCTCCCCAAGTCCATCCTTTTTTTCTGAAATGACAAGAAAACAAAAAATTAGTGCAGTTATGTGCATACTGTATTAGGGCATGGTGTGCTGTATAGTACTGTCAAACTAGTCTATACTGGAACTACTGTATACTGTGACTACTGTTAAATACTTTGTAACCAGATGGCTGGTGCTGCTCTCTCAGGAAAGAAAAAAATTGAATTCTTATATAACGCTACTCCCACCATGGCCGTGTTTCACCATCTCCCAAAGATTCACAAATCGTTGATCTCCCCCCCAGGGAGAACGATTATTTCCAGCATTGAGTCTTTGGGGGATAGTGTCTCACGGTACGTGGATCGCTTCTTACAGCCAATTGTGCGAGCATTGCCTTCTCATATCCTTGACAGTGGAGACATTCTTAAACAAATTGATGGTATTATATGGAAAAAGAATTGTCTATGGGTTACACTTGATGTAACCTCACTCTATACTATGATATCCCATTCCCAAGGGGTGGCAGCTGTTCGCTATTTTCTTTCTCGCTCTGATTTATCACCTGCACAAGTTGCTTTTATTTTGGACTCTATTTGGTTTCTCCTTACTCACAATTATTTTTTGTTTGATGGGGTTCATTATCTCCAGACACGTGGAACGGCAATGGGTACGAGCTTTGCTCCCTCATACGCCAACCTCTTTATGGGGTAGTGGGAGTCATTCCAATTGTTTGGAGATATGAACATTTATAGGGAGCACATTTTATTTTATGGACGTTTTATTGATGACATTATTTATCTGGGAGGGTGATGTTCCCACATTGTTATCTTTTATTAATGCACTTAATATTAATGACTTTAATCTTCACTTCACATACACTTTTAATTATCCCCATATACATTACTTATACTTATACTTATATATTGATAATTGACTAAATATCCATACGGATGTTTATCGCAAACCAAATTCATGGAATGCTTTTTTGCGTGCAAACAGCTGCCACCCCAAATCCCTAATTAAGGGTATACCAAAGGGGCAATTGATATGCCTGAGGCGCAATTGCTCTACGGAAGAGATGTATAACATTCAAGTAAAAGACTTTTATGATCGATTTATTGAGCGAGGTTACGATCATGGTAACCTTATTCGATCCATTCAGGAGGTCTCTGCTATGGATGGAGGAGAGCTTCTCAAACGGTCCCCCAAAAAATCTTCACTGAATGATTGCCCTCTGTTCATAACTTCTTATAGTAATCAAGGAGAACAGATCAAAAGATATTAAGAAAACATTGGTCCATTATGTCTCTGGACCCTGTTCTTAAATCTATAGTCTCCATGGGTCCTAAAGTAGTTTTCAAAAAAGCTAGGACAGTGGCTAGTTCACTTTCACCTAGTTTATTCAGAACAGTTACTAATGATAGATCTACTTTCCCTAAAGGATCGTTTAAATGCAACAAATGTAAAATGTGTAACAGAATGAATCAATGCAGGACATTCACCTCCACTGTAACCAGGACTACACATAGAGTATTGTCATTTATTAATTGCAACTCTTCGTTTGTTATTTACTTGATTACATGTGGATGTGGATGTGAATACGTTGGTCGGACTACCAGATGTTTGAAAATAAGAATGATGGAGTACTTTAGACTTATATCAAGTGGAGATCTCAATCATCTGGTTTCGAAACCTTTTTCCAATTGTTCGAAAGGGGGTCCTAACAATTTTTAATTTCAGGGTATTGAATTTGTTGCACCCCTATTAAGGGGTGGTAAAAGGACCCTGCAGTTGGATCGACGTGAGGCATTCTGAATCTTCACTTTGAGGACCAGGGTGCCTCATGGGATGAACATTGAATGGGATCTTACCCATTTTTTATTTTTTTTGATAATGGGTAGATATGTGCATATACATTTTGTATATAGATAGTTCTGTACATGTCATGATTCAATAAATGTGCCCATTTATATTAATCCTCACAGGTTCTTTGTGTATACAATAGGATACATGATTTGTTTATGTCATTTAGGATTCTATTATAGATATTAGATGTTCTGATTAGGATATTCCTTATTGTGATTCATGATTGTGATTTTGAACTAGATTGAATTCATTCCTATCTGTTTATCCTTTGTTTCCATTTTTATGAATTTTTAAACTCATTCTAAATATTAACTCTTTGTGCAGTTTCTGCATAGGATAGTTATATGTGTGTTTAAGTATTGTTATATATACAGCTAAACCCCGTTATAACGCGCCTCGTTATACCGCGATTCGGTTATAACGCGGTTTTCCCGTGGCTCCCGTTTAAAAAAAAAAAAAAAAAAAATTAAATTTTTTTTTTTTTTTAATTTTTTTTTTGCACACTGCACACACTGCACACACTCACTGCACACACACTGCTCATTGCTCACACTGCCACACTGCACACACACTGCACACTGCACACACACTGCTCATTGCTCACACTGACACACTGACACACTGCACACACACTGCACACACACTGCACACTCACTGCACACTGCACACACTGACACTGCACACACACTGCACACACACTGCTCATTGCTCACACTGCACACACTGACACTGCACACACACTGCACACTGCACACACACTGCACACTGCACACACACTGCTCATTGCTCACACTGCACACACACTGCACACTGCACACACACTGCTCATTGCTCACACTGCACACACTGACACTGCACACACACTGCACACACACTGCACACTGCTCATTGGACACACTGCACACACACTGCACACTGCACACACACTGCTCATTGCTCACACTGCACACACTGACACACTGCACACACACTGCTCATTGCTCACACTGCACACACACTGCACACTGCACACACACTCACACACACTTACAGACACTCACAGACACTCACACACACTTACGCACACTCACGCACACTCACACACACTCACACACACCCATGCACACTTACGCACACTTACGCACACTCACGCACACTTACGCACACTCACAGACACTCACACACACTTACACACACTTACACACACTTACACACACTTAGACACACTTAGACACTCACAGACACACACACACTTACACACACTTACACACACTTACACACACACTCAGACACTTACACACACTCACAGACACTTACACACACTCACACCCACATACACACACCCATATACACACACACACTTTCTCTCCCATATATACATACACACACACACTCTCTCACTCTACACAGACGGGGGTGGGGTCGGAGCAGAGGAAAGGCCGCGACCAGCACCACCACCCGCTCCCCCCCTCCTCCCGCGCAGGCAGCGGGAGCGCCAGGGACAGCGGTGGGGAGAAGAAACCCCCCGCTACCACCTCCATGCAGGCAGCGGGATCTGAGGTAAGCGGCGACCTGAGCGACATCCCCGCTCCCATCTCCTGCCCCGCGGCCTGTCCCGCGGTGACAGGGGGAAGCGGGGACAGGAGGGACATCCCCGCTCCCATCTCCTGCCCCGCGGCCTGTCCCGCGGTGACAGGGGGAAGCGGGGACAGGAGGGACATCCCCGCTCCCATCTCCTGCCCCGCGGCCTGTCCCGCGGCGACAGGGGGAAGCGGGGACAGGAGGGACATCCCCGCTCCCATCTCCTGCCCCGCGGCCTGTCCCGCGGTGACAGGGGGAAGCGGGGAGTGGAGGGACATGCCCGCTCCCATCTCCTGTCCCGCGGGATGAATATGCGCTAAAGCGCGGCGGCCATTTTTTTTTCTCGCGACCCCGTTAGTAACGCGGTGGTCTCGGGGTGGACCCCGAGACCCGTGTTATAACGGGGTTTAGCTGTATATAACTGGACAATTTATGATCTTTAGAACCCAGTCTAGTTTGTCTTTATATATAGACACATATATACCTCCCTTGTTTATGTAGGATAGAGGGTTATTATACCTTTAGTGGATCTTGACAATAATTAATGTATGTGTTGTACACCAGTGCTAACATACACCTAATATGACTGAGAGATTTAATACTACCCTTTATTTCATTAATTTTTGTCCATAGGTGTCTGTGGTATCTGGTGTATTATATATATATATTTATATATATTCATACTTTTCTAGTTATATTATGTCTTGTAGTTCCATTAGGTTTATGTTAGCAGTATATATCCTTCACAGTTCATATTTAGTTTTTCATTTTCCATGTTACATAGATTTTTATTGTTTGTCTGTGTTTGTTTTGATTAAAGTTTTTTATTCAATGTTATTCTATGTCAGCCAATCCTATTCCCTATGTGATTCACCCCTCACTGATGCGGCTCAGGCCTGACGCGCAGTGATGATGCGACTCAGTTCCGGGACGCGCAGTGATGACGTCACTACGGGCCTATTTTGGCGTGAAAATTCTCTGTTTAATAGTATGCTGTTATATGTGTCCCCACACGTTGAGAAAGTCCTGCGAGACGAAACGCGTTGGTGTGTTCTCCTACCTCATTGCCAAGCTGATTTAATAAAGTATCACTATTTTATTTCACTTGGAGTTGCCCATATTCATTTTTTGCACTTTGGATGTGGATGGCTGTGCTCCTTCCTTCTTCTACATACTTTGGTATGCATGTATAATCATTTATTTATATTTCTGTATTGCATGTGCATGTCTGGAGGTGGGCGAAGATAAAGTGCAGGAATTTCCCCCCTCCCCCCACACCCCCAATACTGGCAGGTAAGACACTGTGCTCCAATATAGTGATATATGCAATGCTTACAGTAAATGCCTTTTAATGCGCTATTTTTTTCTTTTCAGAGCTGGCGGCTGCACTATAAAAGGAAGGGGTGGGGGTCATGTGTAAATGTATTGGACTGTGTGTATATTGTAGTAGTCTTTAATTTACACAAACCCTCCCACTCTCAATGACAAAAGAACTACAGTAAGAACTACAGACAGAATGCAATGCAGCCATTACTAAGAAGATAAAGACTGCAAATCTGTATTATTCAAGATAATTTGTATTTTTCATTCTTCCATGATTATCCAGATGAAATAAAAAAAAAATCTTCTTTAAATTAACGAGAATCATTGAAACACCCCACCCCCAAAGAAAACATGGTTCACATTATGGTTTCTTTAAATCCGTCCTTCAAAAAGGGATATCTCGTTTTTTTACCTTTTTTACAGTAACTTGAAATTTAAATTCCAATGAGACATACACGCATGCGCCTAAATGTGATGACACGCATATGCGTTTCAACAAGGTTCCAATGAGACATACACACATGCGCCCCCCAACCCTTTGAGGCTTTGTTTACGGTAACGCTTTTGATAATCCCTTCTCGAATTTGATATGTAAATCTGATTTGCACAGCACAGCACTGTGAAATTGAGAGTTTAAAAAACCATTATCTGATTCATGTTGTTGATGCAGTAAATTACCACTTTTTGGTCATTCTTTCTTTTTCTTTGGTGTAGGTGTGGGGGGGGGGGGGTTTCAATGATTATGATTATCATGAATGGAAAGAAATATTTATTTTATTTTATCAGGAACAAAAAATACAAATATACAAATAATCATGAATAATACAAAATGCAGTCTTTATTCAGTTCTTCTGTCAGATGAAAATTGAGGGCCGGTGGATAATCATGAATAATGCACATTGATAATAATATTAATTGATAATATATAATAATATATAATAATATATTTTTTTCCGTCTTTATCTTCTTCCTCATTCTGTGTACAGTACAGTAGTTCATTGAGAGAGGAGAGGTTTTGTGTACATCATGACTGCAGTTTAGATACTGTACACTTAACTGTACAAACAGTTCACAAACTTTACACGATACCCCCCCTCTCCCCAAGTCCATCCTTTTTTTCTGAAATGACAAGAAAACAAAAAAATAGTGCAGTTATGTGCATACTGTATTAGGGCATGGTGTGCTGTATAGTACTGTCAAACTAGTCTATACTGGAACTACTGTATACTGTGACTACTGTTAAATACTTTGTAACCAGATGGCTGGTGCTGCTCTCTCAGGAAAGAAAAAAATTGAGCAGTTAGGTGCATACTGTATTATGGCATTGTGTACTGTATAGCTATTCCATATTGGACAACAGTATGCAGTTAGTACTGTCAAACTAGTCTATACTGGAACTACTGTATAATGTGACTACTGTTAAAAACTTTGTAACCAGATGGCTGGTGCTGCTCTCTCAGGGGAAAAAAAATCTGTGCCATACTTACCTGTATCATACTGCACTTACAATACTACAGTACTATATCATACTACTTCCTGATTCTTGCCCATTACGCGTGATCACAATGGCAATATGGTCAATATATTTATTGCGTCGTTCCACGGTGAGTACATCGTTCCAAAAACTCATTATGCCTTGCGCCAACTCATCCTTTTTGGAGGGTTTCACGACTTTTTGGATATGGTCCTTCTGCTGATGCCAGACCATTTCGATAGGATTAAAGTCTGGCGATCTGTCATTGGAGGGGGAAAAAAAGGACAATTAGTTAAAGAGATACAGTACACAGTAAAAACAGTGGGAAAAAATGAGACACGGTTACCGCACTTACTCCGCTGGCGTCTTCACCCAGTTGATACCGCGCTCAAGGATATGCGCTGTTGACGCGGTGTGCTTCGGATCGTTGTCCTGGTAGAAACGGTGACCATCCGGGAACTCACGTGTGATGTATTCCACAATCTCAGGCACAATTTTCTCTTGGAAGAAAGCTTTATTCATGATACCTACAGTATAACAAGAAAAGAAAAGTGCTAAAAAAACTGCACACTAGTACAGTACAGTGCATAAGGCAAAAGCGTGTGACATACATTTTACTGTACCTTCAAAGATGACGATGCATCCTGGTCCACGCCTAGAGATGGCACCCCACACATGCATCTTCACTGGGTGTTTTGGACGCGGCTTCATAGATATGCAACCTTTTTTGTGGAATGCAAAGGTGGCAAATCTCTCCAGCGAAACAGTAGACTCGTCAGTGAAGATGCAATCCTGGAACGTTTCTCCACTGTCGATCCATGCCTGGGCCTGGACCACTTTCTTGATCTTGTTAACGTCCCTTATCATAGGCTACGCTCTGTTATGACAAAGAATAATTTTATAGGTACAGTACAGTTTCTTAAACAACACTTGAAAATGTGCCCTTGTATTCTCCAACGTCTTAGCGTGAAAATACACCGTCTGCCGACTCGGGATGACTTCACACCTCCGGAGGATTTAACCCACTCTTATAGCGCTGATGATCTGGGAAAACAAAATGGTGGACGAGCTCGGAGGAAAGCAGTAATTGAGTCAGACAGTGAAGCTTTGTCAAAAACTGTTCTCCTGTTTATTGAAGGGTATACAGCCAGTTTATATAGCAAACTTGAGCATAGAAAAAACACACATATGAGAACATACTTCCCCTTTTACTTCACAGTCTGTCTATCTCAGCAAAATGACAGTTAGACAGTTTATGGTCTGGGAAAGTGGCTCAATACAGAGTTAGGAGGCCGTTAAGGAAATGTCAGCATGTTGTGTAATGCATTCTTGTGTAACTTATGCCCAATATGGCTGAAGACAAGTTCCTGTTTTCTATAGGGCAAAATAAGTCTGAACAAATACAGAACAGCTAGCGATAAGTAGGTGATAGGTCAGGTCACTTTCTCAGACTGCCTGGACAGCACAATTATGTATGGCATATAGCATGTGGTTAGTTCCTGAGACTTAAATGTTAGTACAGAATAGTTATAGAAAAATGGTTATCCAGCAATCAAAATGGAGTCCCCCCTTATATGCACATTTTCAATCCCCCCTTTTGTCATGACTAAATGACAATTAACCTCTAGGATATGGGGGTCTCGTATTGGATTTGAATATTATCATAATCCATCAAAGGTATCTGGACTCTAGTGGCAGTAGGTCCAGAGTCATGTATCATATTTGGGAAACTGTGAATGGGGGCATTAACGTCCAGTGATGCATATGTGTGATCAATTGACTTACCAAAAGGCATAATCATTTTACATAAAGATAAACACATAAATTTGTAACATGAAATAATAACAACTAATACTACAAATATGCAAACGATAAATATCAGTCCCATAACAATTCTCTTTCCCTTATTTTGTCGTGGGTCCATAACCTAACAACTACTATATTGTTTTTGATATTGTTGATATATTTTGTCGTACTGAAATAGTGGTGCAGGTTTTGGGGGTCCGAAGAAAATAAAAATATATATATATATATACAGCTAAACCCCGTTATAACGCGCCTCGTTATACCGCGATTCGGTTATAACGCGGTTTTCCCGTGGCTCCCGTTTTTTAAAAAAAAAAAAAAAAAAAAAAAAAAATTTTTTTTAAAAAAAATTTTTTACATTTTTTTTTTTGCACACTGCACACACTCACTGCACACACACTGCTCATTGCTCACACTGCCACACTGCACACACACTGCACACTGCACACACACTGCTCATTGCTCACACTGACACACTGCACACACTCACTGCACACACACTGCTCATTGCTCACTGCCACACTGCACACACACTGCACACTGCACACACACTGCTCATTGCTCACACTGACACACTGCACACACACTGACCACACTCACGCACACTCACACACACTTACGCACACTCACGCACACTTACGCACACTTACAGACACTCACACACACTCACACACACACACACACACACACACACACTTACACACACTTAGACACTCACACACACTCACACACACTTACACACACTTACACACACTTAGACACTCACAGACACACACTCACACACACTCACACACACTCACACACACTTAGACACTCACAGACACTCACAGACACTCACACACACTCACACACACTCACACACACTCACACACACTCACACACACTTACACACTCACAGACACTCACACACACTCACACACACTTACACACACTTACACACACACTCAGACACTTACCCACACTCACACACCCATATACACACACACACTTTCTCTCCCATATATACATACACACACACTCTCTCACTCTACACAGACGGGCCGCGACCAGCACCACCACCCGCTCCCCCCCCTCCTCCCGCGCAGGCAGCGGGAGCACCGGGGACAGCGGTGGGGAGAAGAAACCCCCCGCTACAACCTCCATGCAGGCAGCATGGTTCTGAGGTAAGCGGGGACAGGAGGGACATCCCCGCTCCCATCTCCTGCCCCGCGGCCTGTCCCGAGGTGACAGGGGGAAGCGGGGACAGGAGGGACATCCCCGCTCCCATCTCCTGCCCCGCGGCCTGTCCCGCGGTGACAGGGGGAAGCGGGGACAGGAGGGACATCCCCGCTCCCATCTCCTGCCCCGCGGCCTGTCCCGAGGTGACAGGGGGAAGCGGGGACAGGAGGGACATCCCCGCTCCCATCTCCTGCCCCGCGGCCTGTCCCGAGGTGACAGGGGGAAGCGGGGACAGGAGGGACATCCCCGCTCCCATCTCCTGCCCCGCGGCCTGTCCCGAGGTGACAGGGGGAAGCGGGGACAGGAGAGACATCCCCGCTCCCATCTCCTGCCCCGCGGCCTGTCCCGAGGTGACAGGGGGAAGCGGGGACAGGAGGGACATCCCCGCTCCCATCTCCTGCCCCGCGGCCTGTCCCGAGGTGACAGGGGGAAGCGGGGACAGGAGAGACATCCCCGCTCCCATCTCCTGCCCCGCGGCCTGTCCCGCGGTGACAGGGGGAAGCGGGGAGCGGAGGGACATGCCCGCTCCCATCTCCTGTCCCGCGGGATGAATATGCGCTAAAGCGCGGCGGCCATTTTTTTTTCTCGCGACCCCGTTAGTAACGCGGTGGTCTCGGGGTGGACCCCGAGACCCGCGTTATAACGGGGTTTAGCTGTATATGGCCACAGGAGTTCTTGTTTGTAGAGAGATATATATCGGTGTGGCTGGTATGATATCTTTTCTGTTTACCAGGTTGACTATTACTACAAAAACTATTACCAATTTCTAAATTACTATTCACACTGCTCTTCTGTAACTATTAGCACATTATGGCGGCTAAAACTTGTGAAAATTGGTGGGGGCTAATTTCTACTGGGAGCGATTGCACAAATATACATCTTGCACGCATCTTTCATACTGCATTTATTCAGAATGGCAAAACAGAAAAATGGCTGCTATGGTAAAAAATGGCTGACTTATGATCCTTTCCTTGTGGCTGACACACGCCTCTGGGTGACCTCCCACTGTCCTCATAGCCTCATATCCAATCTTCTTAGTCCCCTCTTATTCTTTAGAGACAGTCTATTTAAAGAACAGTTAACCATTGCATAGTCCTGCTGGACCAGGAGATTGTCCAATTGTGCCTTGTCATTCTTTTTCGGCCATTATATCGGCACAGTTGATTTCTTCTCGGTCTCTTCTTCTGGGGGACTGCTGACATCACCGAAAAGAGGCATAGCGTCGGTGGGGGTGCAACGCACTTCTGGATCAAAGTTTACTGCATATGACACATACATAGAGAGTGATGAGTAGGACAGACACAAGCACAAAAGCATCCAATAGCTTCGCTTCCAGAGAACTAATCCAACCACCAAGTCCCAACAAATCCCATCCGTCATCTCTACCTTTAAACACTGGACTATTTTCCCCAAATAACATAAACTATTCTAGTTGCAGGGTAATGTTCTATCTGTCCTCCTATCACAGAGTCAATAACTTCCCTAGGGCAAACTCTTATTTCTACACCCTTCGTAACCAATTTCTTATAGATGGTTCTATAAATGTCTTATTTCATATTGATTTTTTCTCAAGGGGTTAAATATAACACTCATTTTTCCTGGGGTGCAACCTATTGAATATAGATAGTATATTGGATTATATTATACATAAAATATGGGCTTTGTTTACTAGGATTCCATTGTGTGACAAAAGGTGTGCATATATGCTATACACAAATCAATAAAAACAAAATAACAATTACTAAACAAAATATACCTGTTCCTACCCTATCGTCTTTGTGTGCACACTTATTTACACAAACCTAATAGACTATACATTTATAATTAAAATAACAAAACCTGTAAAGAAAAAAGATTATTAAAAAGTTCAAAGTTCATATGTTGAGGCCTGGAATTTTGGCTGTGTCTCTAGGCTTTTCCACTTTGGATACGGTGCAGATTGAAGCAACTGTGGGTGGTGCTGGGATAAGTTTCATATGCGTAACGTGGATCCAAAAAGAGACCTCTGCCACTTTATTTGCTGTAGTGGTGATGAGTAGTACTTTTAATAGTAGTAGTAGCGCCCTTTCATCTGGGATGAAGAACGTTCTTGCGTAGGAAATGCTTGACCATTAACCCATCTCTCGTAGGTGCACTTTCAACTTTGACATGTGCCTAGAGAGACTCAAAAATATATCAGTTGCATAAAATACTTACTAATTGTTTTACTACACAGTCACTGTGGTCTTGACTTTGCTACAATATAAATTCATTCAAATTGGTGCCTCAGCTATTGCCAAACCAAAAGAAAAAAAATGACTAAAATAATTCTGTATAGAACTCCAAACTAATTACTTGTAATATAATTTCTTTGAAAAGTGCCGAGCACACTGCCAACCTTAAAAGGCACTCAGCATTATTCTTAAAAATAAATAAATGATAATTTCAGATTTCGTTCATCCCGGGCACTAACCCATCTAATAATTTCAGATTTCGTTCATCCCGGGCACTAACCCATCTAACTTCTGGGCATAGACAGCTATATGATAAACAGCAATAATACCCCTCCTTTGTTCACATAATTTTATATATGAACAATATTACAGAAAGGATAACAGCATTCAAAACATAACTAACTATTGTTGTTTGATCTGTAGCTAAACTAACTTGAATCCTTTGGGTATAAAATTTGCATTAAAAACACTGAAAACACTACTGAATATAAATATAAGCAACTATTGTCTTCTGACAGAAACATCCTGTAATATAAGAAATTATAGACACAGATTTAAAAACTTTTTTTTTTTTTTTCTCGGATTGGAACAAGCTTGAAATAGCTTTCTGGGCATCCTGCCAAAACCTTGGAACAAAATAGATAAGAAAAAAAAACTGTTAATTACATTACAATATAATTTGGGACATCTAAAAATGCAGCTCCTCACACGGCCTGATAAGAGAATAAAATGTGACACACAAAAGAAACAAAAATAATACAACAAAAATTACCAAGACAAGGCAATGCAAAAACTGTTTGATCCTGCTCGCAAACTATATTAATAAAACAGTTAAACCTAATTTGTAGCTACACTACCGACACACTTTATTGAAGTGTGGTCGGTACCGCAAGCCGGGAAATCTCCCGGCTTGCTAGTGGCCGCCCCTTGGCGTGCCGCGCGTCATAGACGCGCGGTCACGCGTCATCGGGAGCGTGCGCCCCCCGCACGCGTGTCCAGGGGCTCCCCGAGGGAGCCCTGGTGTCCCGCGATCGCGGGACAGCGGCAGGGGGTTCCGGGGGACCCGGCGGACCCGGCAGCGGTAGAGAGAGCGCCCCGATCGGAGGGCGCTCTTCCGCTGCTTCGGCGCGCGCCCGTCACACTCGGGCGCGCGCCAGGCTACTGCTGCGGCACAGAACGGGCAAATGCTCGAATAAACTGTGCCGCAGCAGTACAGAGCTTCGGTTAATTTTCGTGTCTCAAATGTATCTCCGCACATTTTTTTCAACTGGAGAAGGGGGGCTAATTATTTTAGATTGTCTGGGCTGCTATTCTGATTCTCTCTCTCCCTCTCTCTCTCGACATGGAAATAGAGAAGTTGGAAAAGGATGTCTTTCTGGTTTTTAAGAAATCATCGTCTGGCCAGAACGAATAAATCCTCAAAATATACCAGTGACTGGGCTGAATTATATATATTTTTTTCTTTTTTCTGACATTTGCCCATCTTTTTGTCCTTTTCTCTATAACCAGTCAAACTCTCCCTTTCCCATTATTGATTAGTTTGTGTTATAGTGCGGGTGTTTCTTACCTTTAAAATTTACACTTAACATGAGCAATTAATTATGTTCTTATTTCAGAAACAATTGCAAGTACCTAGATAAAATTGTATATATACAATAAACCGACATTCATATTATTCAATGCACATAAAACTTTCACATAGTTAGGATTCACTCAGATTATACAAGCACACAGGGATTACTCAATCAACCTTTTTACCATATTTATAAAATTTAATAAAACATTCTGGGGAAAAACTAATTTTCCTACCTTGAATTTACACACAAAACATATTTTCCACTAAGATTTACAATACTTGAGAATCTCAATACCGGCGGGAAAGACCCGTCTGAATTTAGACAAAAATATTCTACTAAAAAAAATTCTCTGGTTCCCTTCTTAGGGGCTGGTTTGCAATTACTGGAAAAATATCTTGTCTCTTTACAATCATAGCACTTCCTGTCCTTTCTTTTCCCTTGCTTTCTTAGCTTCTCTGCTCTTTTTTTTTTTCCTTCTTACGTTATGTTAAATATAAATACAGCAGTTTGGAGTTATAACACATTTTTTTTTTTTTTTTAGCGTTGTTTGACAGACCTGCATAAAACTGTGCCACAGTGTCAGTATCTGATTCTGATTCATCCTGTGACTTTTCCCTGTCCCATGAACGGTCCCTGACAGGGGTTAATTCCTGCCTAGAGTCCGTCTCTTCCCCATCCGTACCGATCTGCCTGGCAGGCATATCAATAGGGAGTGGTCTAGGGAGCCTATTGCTTCGGGTTCCCCATGAAGCCATAAGAACTTCTTTATCGGAGACTGCCTCAGAGCCTGTGACCAAGGAAAGGTTAAGGGATCAGGGTTTTTTTTTTTTTTTAGAACAGGGACACTGGGGTAAATTGGGGCTACCTATGGAAATGGTAATTGTCCTGATGCCATAGGGGCAGGGGGCAAATATGCATTTTGAGAGTTATATATATATAAAAAAAATTCAGTTGACAGCACTTAAAAGATGCAATTTTGACACAGGCTGCAGCGCATTCCGTATCAGTTTTAATAATGCTAAAATCAACCTCTGCTTCAGCACAATCCTGTGTGTCAGCTAACAATGATTCATATTCGCGTTTTTTTAGCAGTGCGAATCAAATCGTTCCTAGTAGTATTTTTAGGTAAGAAAACAGATGATTGCGGTGTAACTAGGACAGGTTTGGCATTACTATGTGCGGGAGTTAATGTTACAGCACATGAATCAGTCAATACCTCTTTAAATTCCTCAGCTAGTTCCCTTACAGAAGCACAAAAATCCTTAACTCTATGATTGCTGGCTCCTGCAGATGACTCAGACGTCACAGAACCTGCTGAAGCAGTGGTTTCTTTAAGTTTCCTTAAAGGCAATTGGTTACGGGGTGATGGTATATCGGAATGAGACGAATCTGAAGTATCGTCTTCCCATTCACTCTCCCTGGAGACAGGGGGTGAAACGAGAGATGAAACTTTTGTGGAGCTTACGGCATTGGGAAGCTTTCTGTTTGGGCTTTCTTTCCAGGACGACTTATGATGCTCAGATTCAGATAGGTGTGCCACCTCTGATTCTGCATCGTCTCTCAACTCCACATAGGTGGGTAGAGAGGGCTGTGGGCAAATGCCATTACTCTCCTCCCTGCGTACGGATGCAGGAGGTTTGGGGTGATGACTTGCAGCATAGTGTGATAACGCTGCCAACATGTTAGGATCAAAACTTGGAAAATAGTGGCACAGGTGTGATAGGACTATACGGGGGTATTTGTAACATCACAGAAGGCGGCGGTGTTGGGGGTAAAATATCTGGAGGTAAAAACTCCTGTGGGGGTGCATTAGGGGCTTGGGAATACATTGTAGTGAGATTATCAGGCGGGGGTGGCCAAATTGGCTCCTCAAATTTTGGGTTATTATTTTGTTTAGCCTCATCAATGTGAGGTGCAACTTTTACCCAAATGCGGCCACATAATGCTATATAATGCATGTCCCACTCGGGATCAGGCTGAAACCATAGCCATTCAGGATCTCCACCCAAACATAATCCTTTTATCATTGTCATATGAAATGCGGCAAAACTACCTTCCCATCATTTAGACAATACAATACACACTTGATTAAAATAACCAAAATCAAGCAAGCACTGCACTGTAAAAATATATGAGCAACACAGCGTGATATCATGCACTTATATACTTAGCACTTATATACTTAGCACTTATATACTCAGCACTTATATATCCTACGCACTGATATACTTATCACGTATATGTCTTACGCACAGATATACTCAGCACTTATATACTTATGCACTTATATATACTTAGCACTTTATATGTCTTATATATCTTATTTTATATATATAACGACATGCCCATGCACAATAATACAGAAAAAAGAAAAAAAATCCCTTAAAAATCCCGTACAATCCTCCTCCCCCCTTAAAAAAAATACACTTTTCCCACAGACACTTTAAGAGTTTTTCAAGCAGATACCCAACTATATCGCTTGTTGCTATCTCTCAACAGGGACTATAACCCTGTGTATATACTTCTGTCAAGGATTCATGTAATCCTGACTTCACTTTGAGTCCTTTACTCAAGTGTCTCTATGGTTTTTCCTTAACCTTGAATCATCCGGTGCAGCGGTAACTCTAAAAAACTTCTAAACTTTAAAACCTTATGGGCTCTTTGGGCAAGGAGACACAGACGGATAATATACAGATAAAATATATATCTTGTATGCTTACCCCGAATGTGGCTTCTGTCCCAAATCTGACACCATGAAAATGTGCCCTTGTATTCTCCAACGTCTTAGCGTGAAAATACACCGTCTGCCGACTCGGGATGACTTCACACCTCCGGAGGATTTAACCCACTCTTATAGCGCTGATGTTCTGGGAAAACAAAATGGTGGACGAGCTCGGAGGAAAGCAGTAATTGAGTCAGACAGTGAAGCTTTGTCAAAAACTGTTCTCCTGTTTATTGAAGGGTATACAGCCAGTTTATATAGCAAACTTGAGCATAGAAAAAACACACATATGAGAACATACTTCCCCTTTTACTTCACAGTCTGTCTATCTCAGCAAAATGACAGTTAGACAGTTTATGGTCTGGGAAAGGGGCTCAATACAGAGTTAGGAGGCCGTTAAGGAAATGTCAGCATGTTGTGTAATGCATTCTTGTGTAACTTATGCCCAATATGGCTGAAGACAAGTTCCTGTTTTCTATAGGGCAAAATAAGTCTGAACAAATACAGTTCAGCTAGCGATAAGTAGGTGATAGGTCAGGTCACTTTCTCAGACTGCCTGGACAGCACAATTACGTATGGCATATAGCATGTGGTTAGTTCCTGAGACTTAAATGTTAGTACAGAATAGTTATAGAAAAATGGTTATCCAGCAATCAAAATGGAGTCCCCCCTTATATGCACATTTTCAACACTTTAACCTCCTGTACTGTCCAGTACTAACCTCACACGTCAATATTTCCATTCAATTCTGCGTCTCATATTCTTTATGCTGGTCTCGGATACAGTGAGATTGTGATTTTGCTGCAGAGTGTATTTGACCCTTAAGGCACTCTTCTCGTCATTCTCTTCACTTATTTTGTCAACCAGAAAAGTTGTCTCCCTACAATGTACAGAAAAACAACAATCCGGTAAGTTACAGTGCAGTAGGCCACAAGTACAGCACATCATTTACAGTAAAAATAGTATAAAATGAGATAGATCTACACAATATATAGTTCTATTAATATGCAGCAATATAAACAATAATAGATATACTGTATTATATAGTTATATAAATATACTTACGCGTTAGTTACCGTTGGTGTCCTCGTGCGTTGTTTGGTTTTTCTGTGTGCATGATAGCACACGGTGGTCGATGGCACAACGAGGCCAGAAGCAGCTAACCAGCGTTGGCTATCTGCAATACGGTGTCCGCTCGTGTACATCTCCTTAATTCTCATGCTGAGATCCTTTGAAATCTTTTTAACAGGCATTGCTGCGAGTAGAAAGAAATACAAACACAAGAATGTATAGTCGATGTGTATTCAATGTGCAGTGAATCCATAAAATGGATGGTGTATTTATATGTTAATGACTCACATTAGAGTACGCCCACTTTTAACACCTGTACCTCGTCGCCATGCATAAAAGGTTACACACTTTGCATAGCCTCCCACTCGATGATCTGTATCTGAACTTGCCCTTGTCCAGATACTGCATTGTGCCATCTACTTCCATGAATCAACCCCGATTCTACGGATGCAAGAAGCCACTTGCCTCTGCCGTGCCTATCACACAGAGAAAGCAAAAGGCAACAGCCTTTTCCAAGCCAAGGCCAAAGCGACAGGCTAAGGCTAATAAAGAAAACCTTTTGCTGACCCCAAAGGCTAAGGGTTTTAATACACGTAAGCCTTATTATGTCAAGAAGTCATTTGGTGATGTACACTCAACGCAAAACAAATGGCAGCCAACCCATCGAACCCACAGGCCACTTCCTCGTTTATGCCGATCTCACGGAAATCTACAGCCTATCTTCTCCACTACTCGTCCACGACGCTGCCGCCGCTCTCCCGGAAATCCATAGCCCATCTTCACCACTGCTTTTCGATGCCGCTGCCGCTGGTGCCCCTGAAATCCACGGGTCACTTTCTCCATTACGCTTAGACGACGCTGCCACTTCTCTCACTGAAATCTACAGGTCACCTCCTCCATCCTTCTTCGACGACGCTTCCGCTTCTCTCCATGAAACCCCAATCTCATCCTCCGTAGCACCCATCCACCCAGATGTCCACAGCACGCCATGCACAAGAACCAGCTCGTTAGACCGCATGCTGAATGGGTTAAGTGTGGATATCCCCGGGAACTCTACTGTGCTGGTAAAGATAGATTTGCTTTTAGAGACCATGCTAAATATGGATCAACGGATGCAGAAGATGGATCGACGGATGGAGAAGATAGAGACTGACATAGCGGGGATACATAATTTGCTCAGTGTTCATGCCCCTTTATCCCCGACGCCGGAGCAGGAGGGTGGCATGGATGTGATGAATGGGACCTTCGACCACCTTCCAACACCAAGCGCACCCCCTCCACCAGAAGAGTTTGTGTACATGTATGCCGTTGAGGAGGAGGATAACATGACAACCCCGTCAAGACCACGCCAGGAGACAACATGGCGACCAAGACAGGAGGAAAGCTTCCTCCCAGACAACCTACCCTCGCCCGCCGCCACAAGCACACCCGCTCCCAGAAGAACACCCGCTCCCAGAACCCAACCTACATATGCTTGCATCGATACGGTGCCCGACATCATCCTGCGCGAGCTGGCACCGGCACTCAGGGAGAAGTATAGGGTGATGAGTGCTGGTTTACCCCAGAAGTATGCCATGTTAATTTTTAAGCACCACGTGTCCTACTTGGTGTACTGCGGGTGGGTCTACAATGTAAACTACAAAGGAAATCACGAAAAAAGGGCGCTTCCTGAAAATTTAAGAAGGACTATTGTGGAGGAATTGCTCGCTATTTTTCAATTTCAGATCCTTTAATGAAAATCATTCAAGACTCCATTAATGGCATTTTGCGCCATACAAGGCATCGGCCCTGGAAGGACAATCTGGTGGGGATCGAATTTGCGTGACTGTTCAACTGTTGTTTATTTTTTGTAAATGTTTTTGTAAATGTTTTGACTTTCTGTACTTTAATAAAGGAGATGTTGCGTGTTTTAACTTGTATTAATAACGAAATGTTTTTCCTTACTGTACACAGGACCTGCACAATTCCAGTCCCCGAGGGCCGCAAACAGGCCCGGTTTTCAAGGTTATCCTTAAAACCGGGGCTGTTTGCGGCCCTCGAGGACTGGAGTTGTGCAGGCCTGACTGACTGTTCTGTACACCATCCTACTGTAAATGTTTTGACTTTCTGTACTTTAATAAAGGAGATGTTGCGTTTTTAAAATTTTATGAATAAAGAATTTTTTTTAATAACACCATACTGTTGTGCTGTACATGTTTTGACTTTCTGTACTTTAATATAGGAGATGTTGCGTGTTTTAACTTGTATTAATAACTAAATGTTTTTCCTTACTGTACACAGGACCTGCACAATTCCAGTCCCCGAGGGCCGCAAACAGGCCCGTTTTTCAAGGTTATCCTTAAAACCAGGGCTGTTTGCGGCCTTCGAGGACTGGAGTTGTGCAGGCCTGACTGACTGTAAATGTTTTGACTTTCTGTACATAAATGTTTTCACTAGCAGTAAACCATACACCTGTTGATGTTTTGAATTGCTGTACACTTAAAATGTTTTTACAGTACATTGTATTTGTAAATAAATGTTTTTGTACTTATTCCACCAATAAAAGAAAATGTTGATTTGTTTTAAATTGTTCCATTGTCTCCTTTTATACTGTAACAAAATACAGTATTTCTAGAACATACTGTACAGTACTGTCCAGGCATACTGTACTGTATACTGTAGGCATGCTCAGTATTGTACATCACAAGAGTATTAAAACAATACATGCTGTACGGGTATAGAATACACATATGTACTGGAATATATGTAGAATAAATGCATACTTTTTATTTTTCGGGTTTATTATACAGTATATATAAAAAAAAGTATTGTATACGGTCTGAAAACAACAGCATTCTGTTTCAGGTTTTCTATGAAGCTCTCAGTTACAGTATTTTATCCTAATCAATAACAACGGCCACTAAACTGTAGACTCCGGTACGTATTTAAAAAAAAATCAGATTCAGCAATGTGCAGGCATTGTAACACAAAGCGATATTATCCATCGAAATCCCTCCATTTGCCGTTTTCCGCATGAGATGACAAAGTTTTCTTTTCTGAGGAACAAAAAAAAAGTAAAAGTTTTACTGTAATGGTCAGTCAGTCCCCTAAAGAAGTTCCCACAGTCAGTCCCACCAATAATTTTCTCGGGGGGCGTCTCCTGTTCACATGCGCATGCGCCTACCGTTGATGTGATGACAAGCATATGCGTTTCAAGAAGGTTCCAATGTGCATGCGCCTAGCTTTTCACCAATTGTGCAGTATCTACTGTAGAAGCTGCTCAGCCAATGATATTGCTTACAGGAGGATCGCTTGACTTTTGAATCGCATTGATATTTCAAAAATAGAATAAAATACGGCAACATTACTCACCATAGACTTTGTCAATCAGCTGGCGCCGAGCCACTGCCAGTCCCGTATTCTTCATCATACACGTCGTTGACAGGTGACAGCGGGACTACTACACCTGTAGTCAGCTGATGAGGCTGGAAATCGCTTAGGTACATGCAAGCTTGCTCGAATCTGTACGCGAAATCCGGCTCAGCCTGCAGGTATCCTGGCGGGGACAGACAGCAAGGGTTGCCGGTCAACAGGTTTTCACTGACGGTCGGACCGTTATTGGAAGCTGTCGCTGTCGCATTGCTTGCCAGCGACTGACGTTTCTTAGTTGGTTTTAACACGACCTTTCGCCTTTTGCAGTCTCCATGATCATAGATACGGGAAAATCCCGGTGATACACACCAATACCCTCCAATAACATTGGGATCAATACGAAAAAAACATGGATCGCTACATAACTTTTTCCTTATTGCACGCTTCCACACATGAGCATCTGGCGAAAATTTGTAAAAGTCATAGTTTTCGATAAAATACTGATAAATTTGAACAACTGTTGCCATCTTATCTTCTGTTGCATTAATCGCGGCCCATATTAAATAAGCATACGTTCGGTCGGGTTTTTGGAACACGGACTGCAGTTGTGCACTCATGGCGGGACTCTCAGGACAATAACCAGACCAGAAACTGTGCTTGTCTTTTTTTAATATGAAAAGCCTAAATTGATACATTATTGTAACTTCTTCAGTCCCAAGGCCAATTTACAATGGACCACTGTGGTATTCTTTTAAACACCTCCAAGTCGACACATTACTGAAGCGCATTTGCATTACAATTCATGAATATCTGCCATCTGGCGGATACGCGAAGAATTGCAACCAATTAAATCCGAACCATTATCAATAAACACATCAACCGCTCATCAACCGCGGGTGTGAATGCAACATGAATGCGGTATAAATGCGGTCAGAATGCGGCATGAACGTGGTGAAGTGCAGTGAAGTGCGTGGCATTCGGAAAAAAATCACGAAAAAATTCAGAGATGTTGGAGAATAAAAGGGGCCACGGCTGTACACGCATGCGCATTAAATAAAAACAGTATGAAAACAAGAGCAAGCCTAGCAAAAGTTGAAAGTATTGAGTAATACACATAGAATAAAAGATATACATTTTTATTTTTGGGGTTTCTTAAACGAGTTACTTAAACATGCAAGTGTATTGTAATTATACTGTAAAATGCAACGTCAAACAGTAGTGATGATTACAGTACAATGTAAAAAAAGTATTGAATATGAAAACAGCAGCATACTGTTTAAGGTTTTCTATAAAGCTCACAATTATTCTATACTAATCAATAAAAATTGCACTGTCACTAAATTGTTGCCTACAGTACTTGGATTTTTAAATTAGATTCACAATGCGCAAGCAACGTTTCAAAAAAGCGATATTACAGTATACTGTAGGTCCATCGAAATCCTTCATTTTGCCTTTTTCCGCTTGATGTCAAAGTTTCTTTTCTGGGGAAAAATAACATGATGCTATTATTTCCGGTATTGCGCATGCGTCAAGTCATTGGGAATTAAAGCAACAGTTCAAACAACTTCTGATAGGCTCTTGAGCCCCGCCCTCTCCCTAGCTATCCACCAATTGTATCTACTATAGTAACTGCTCAGTCAAACATATTGCTGGACTACATTTTCAATAATTGTGCAAGAATTAAATAACACTGGTCAAAGCGATTGATTACAGGAGAACGGACCGATCTGCAGCTTACTGTAACTAATCACTTGTCTGTGTGCATAATGTATTGATGCACATACTGTACGTACAGTACAGTATTTAAAAAAAAGTATATTTTTTAAAAAATCCGGCAGCTTGAACTGTAGCTGCAAACTTAGTACTGTACTGTATAGTGTAATACATGTAGTTATTGTAGTAAATTAAATTTACCTTCATTATAGACTTTGCCAAACAGGTGGTGATGAGCCACTGTCAGTCCCGTAGTCTTCATTATACACGTAGTTGACAGGTGACAGCGGGCCTGCATACACCTCTGGTTGACAGCTGATGAAGCTGGAAATCTTTTTGGTACATGCAAGCTTGCTAGAAGTTTTGCAGGTATTCTGGTGGGGACAGATAGCAAGGATTGCCGTTCACCGGGTTTTCACTGATGGTCGGACCGTTATTGTGAAGGCGCCGGTGCAGGCGCTCTTGCTGGCGCTGTTGCATTGCTGGATTGGGATTGACAAATTTTATATGGATTCAACCCAGACTTTCTCTTTTTGAAGTTTCCATGCTCAAACACAATGGAATAATATGGTATAACACACCAATAGCCTCTTCTATCTCCGCGTGCAGGGTCAATACCAAAATTAAAACACGGATCGCTACTTAAATTTTTTCTTATCGCACGCTTCCACACACGAGCGTCAGGTGAAAATTTGTAAAAATCATAGTTTTAAGTGAAATATTCATACATTTCGGTAATAGTCGCCATGTTATCTGCTGCAGCATTAATTTCAGAACAAATTAAAAATTCATACGTACAGTCAGGTCTTTTATACAGTGGTGTACTCATTGTGTCCAGTCAGCAATTGTGCAGGAGAAATAATGTCAAAAAAAGACACAGAGCATTGAGTTTTTAACAGTTTTTATTACGAAACGCCTAAAAAAGATACTGTAACTTCTTCAAGGTCAATTCATAATGGTCCACTGTGGTAGACATGTTTTTTATCTGTTTTTTTAAACACCTGCAAGTTGACACAGTACACAAGTACTGCACACATTACATTTCATTACAATTCATGAATTTCTGCCACCTGGTGGATACGTGAAGAATTGCACCCAATTAAATCCGAAACCATTAAATTAAACAGACCAACCGTGGATCAGCTGGGCGGTGTGAATGCGGCATGAACACGGGAATGCAAAATGAATACTGCGTGGAATACAGAAGAGCAAACGATAATGGCTCCGTGATCTTTTACAAATACGGCCGATACAGCTGTAGTCATTGTTGAGACATTGATTTCTGGTCCAGGTGTTGTTTTCTGTTCTGATCGAGTCTGAACTGAGAAGGCTTGGTGGGAACGTGAGACTGCCTGAGTTATCATTGTGCACGCTGGACTCCCGATGTTATCGCTTGGAGCATATGTTTTTTTAACCCAATTGTAAGTCTGGATTTTACCTCTTTGCTACATAAAATTTGCTATACACTTACCTCAGCATTCTATGTTCCTTTATTTACGTCAAAAGTCTGTGACTTTGGAGGATGATATCTCAGGATTTGTATAACATAAAAATAAAAGGAAAATACAAGTGTACAAGGCACAATACACTTTATAAAATAGCTACATTATCAAAATAAGATCTGAAAACGACAAGCACTGGGAAATGTACCTTTAAACTCTCTAACCCACTCTAACTGTTTAAAAAAGTACTTCTCTTTTGAAAATTGCTTTTGCGTTCTTTTTTTTTAATTGCAATGACATTATCACTGTTATACCCTTTAGTAGTTTTCAATTTTAGAGGATTATAAACCACATGTCATGATAAAATCATGAAATATTATGTATTTTAATCCATCTGGTGCTTCAGGGGCTAATGTAATTGAGTTTTATTTTAAAAATACCATATGTTTTGTTTGTAACAGGTCTGGACTTTTTCTGGGTTTGTGCTTGTCTTCAAAGAGAGCTCAATTAGGGGTGCCTATCCTGTATGGCCCACTAAAGGTGTCATATGTGTTACATGTGCTGATATAGTCTCGAGATAAGGGCCAGATGTGGGAACAAAATATGGCCCCAGTGACAATTTTCTAAACATGAGTCTTTTAGAGCTTGCTTCAAAGGCATTTTCAGAAGGGTTCAGGGGGTGTGGCTAAGAAAGTATTCAACCTAAGAGTGTGTTTATTAAAAATGAGAATATCATGTGACATATCTCCTCTGCATAATAAGAGTTACCAATCTGTAATCGTGTCACAGAGGGTGATGTTCTGACATCTCACAACACATCTTAACAGATACATAGTGACTGATATTCATTTATCGCTCAGGTTTACGATTATACAGTCATGTTTGGTCTCATTGCATCCGCCATGAGCAACACCTGCATCTATTGATGTGACTCACGTGTGTGTAAGTATTAGTTACGGAAAGTTATGAGCATGTATCTACTGAAGGTTTAGTTTCAATGTCTTTTTTAGGAGGTTTTTACTCTGTCGGAAAACTGTCAATCTCACAGCTGATTTACGACAGGGGCTGAGTTTATGTTGTTTCAAGGGGGGGAAAATTTACATAAAGGAGCAAGGTTTTATGAAAAATCAGATTTCAACAAAGGTCTATCTGGGATCAAATATGTGATATCTCATCTTCTGTACCAGTGACCTTTCTGGGCGAAAACCTATAACATTTGGGTAATGTAATGTATAGGGATTCCTATTTGATGTGTTATCCTTTATATTTTAAGAAACTGTTCTGCATTTATTGTAACTGTATGTTCTTGTCATCCTTTTTTCTGTAGCCTAAGCACTATATTTTTTATATATTAAAACATTTAATAAGTAATGGTTTGGACTCTGAATGAACTGTTACCCACTCTGGAGAGAGTATTTATGTTTTCGGACACATTTTGCTACAACGGATTTTTTTTGTGTTAAAGTACATAGTTTTTTTTATAATAAACAGGGACCTGAGCCCTGGAAAATAGTAATTTTACATCTTATTTGCATTTCTCGGGTGGTGGAAGTGTATAGATATGATTGTAATTGAGTAAGGGGATACTATTAACTCATCGGAGGTACATTGCGCAGGCGAAAGGTGAGTTGTCTAGAGTAGCCATGTGTATTAACCCTGGTTGCATATCTAAGTCACGTGCTCACTTGTGTACTGTTCATGACAGGTGGTAAACGGGGACAGATTTAGGGCAGCTGTTACCCATCAGAGGGACCTGTGCAAAGGTGAAGGGAGGGGTAGCTTGCAAGCTGTGTAATAATCCTTGTCCTTTAGGGGAGATATTGTCCATTTGAGGGACCTCTGCGGAGGTGAAGAGTGGGACCGCTTGTGAGCAGAGTATTAACCTTTGTCCTGTATGCTGGTCACATGCTCACAGGGGTGTCGTATGTGACACACATATTAAATGTTAGGGTGGGTTAAAAGGTGGGTAAAAAAGGGACAAAAACCCTCCACTGTACAGCATACAGCAAATTAAAATAACACTTGTGAGCACAATCACATGTCTCAGACAGGACTGCAACACTGATTTTCACCGTTATCTGCTAGCATACAGCGCTTCCACTGCAACAGGGATTTTGAGACATAAAATACAAAGGAGCACACCGTGTCACCTTTTACTTCAAATCCGTTTTAACATGGAGCCCTACAAGCTTAGGCCTGCCGCATTACATAGCTTTTCAACAAAGGCTTTACTGAAAAGCTGTGTAATAAGCTTATAGGGGTTCCATGTTAAAATGGATTTGAAGCAAGAGGTGACACTGTATGCTCATTTTCATATCATTTCCCAGAATCACTGACTGCAGAGGAGTATAACATAGTTTGTGTGGTAATTAAATGAACAACCGTGATCATGAATTTTCTAAAATGCCTTTGAAAACTTTTAATAAAATCTATTTTTAAACTTTGAAGTTACAGTTTTTGGTCTACATTCAAATATCTTTTTAAAATTCTTTCAACTGAGAAACAGTCAACAAATAATGTTATGCAAAGTGTAACATTGATTATTTTGTGTTATATTAATCATATACTGCTACTATATGATGGTGTATTTAATTTAAACTGGTGATTTTTCATGTCCGATAGTTCGAAAATATAACCCATAAACGTGTACAAAATTAAATAATTTCTCATGAGAAGGATGGAGAGGGGACATATGATTTAATGTAGTGGGGATGGGAGGTGCTGTAGGAAGGGAGCCTGTAAAAATAGAGAAAAACAAATAATTTTCTTGAAAGGAGAACATAGAAATGTTTGTGAGGGGAAATCGTTTCTAATAGAAGAGTACTAATGAGAGTCCCATAAATTATAATCACTAATTAATAATAAATTATTAAAAAAAAAAATTAAATTTTTGGAGATGATCTTTCTGACACCATAGGGCCAATGTTGGGTGCATAAGATACAGTGTTGAAAATAGCAATCACTGCCAAATGAGATATGTGCAGTATTTATTTCACAATTATGGACTGGAGGATCCAGAATGATGTATAATATAATCAGTATAATGCTGGTTTTGCTGAGAGAAAATCACAGTTCTAGAGACATTGAGCTTGAATGATTAGGGAAAATTACTAATTAAAATGGCATTTGGACAGTCAGACAATAGAAATGGGTAATCCTAAAATTTGCAAAAACTTTGAGATTTGAAATCTCTGGAACTGGTGGGTTTCCAGAGGTGAAATTAGCATAGTTGTGCACTGCTTCACAGTCATAAACAATTATTCAACTATCTGTATATATTTTAATGAACAAGGTGGGGATAATTTGGAGTAAAGACATTTTATATGATTATAATAATAGAGTTATTTTTTTTACCTGCAGGAACAATAGTTGGTGAATAAGGGGGGAGGTGTGATGGTGAAGGGGTTAACCAGACTCACTAATAAAGGTTCAGCCCACTTGGTTACCCCTGATCTGTGTGTTGGGGTCCTAGAGTGTCAGCTCTTGGACACAGATGTCCTAAATGCATTATTGTGACTGTGTGCAAATTATGCGACATTAAAGATTTATTCATGATTTGCCTTTCCTGGGGTGCTGGGACCGGGAGATTTCTAGGCTGTAAGTTTCAGGGTGGGTTTGCTGGAGAAAGTCTTTACAGAATGTGTCTATGTATCGGAGTTCCAGAGTTAGGGGATACCCCGGGAGTTGGATCTGGGAATCGAGTGAGATTCTCGGATGCAGCCAAGCACATTGCTCCAGGCAAACTCTGACTCTGAAAGCGCTATTACGTCTCACCGCCAGGATTCCTGCTGTTGCATCTTTCAGACAAGGTAAACGGGCATGAGGGGGTTAATGTATACCTGCAATCATACACGGGTCCCTAGTATAAACGGGGGGCCCTAGTATAGGGAGGGGTGCCCAGATACATGCCCAGGTACCCTGAACCTGGTATAGGAGATCAGGGGATGCTCCAGCTAAGTGATACAGCTGAGAGTGATTTCTTGAATGTAAAAGTTTTAAAAGTCATTTCTAAAGTGTGCCAAGTATGAGGCTAGTGAGTGTAGGCAATATATACTCTCACTCCATCCCTGACACCAGAACAGGGACTTATATATTTTATCACACAGAAGACAGGACACAGTATATTTTATGAAAGAGTTATATTTAATAGGTATATGTACTGATAATCTGTGAATGAACTGTGGGATTTCCAAGTCATGGATTCCAAGAGACCAGATGGCTACCAAGCTTGGTGCCTATGAGTCTGTGTGGAGTCCGGACTTGAAAGCCTCAGGGATGCCAAGATGTTAGAACAGGATGGGTACTGCAGTTCTGCTTGAGTACCCGCATCCTGGGCTAACACAGGGCTGTCCGGCCACCATTTGCCAGAGCCAAGACTCTCTGGAGCCGGGACAGTGGGTTGGCTCAATATGCAAAGAGGCAGAGGTGCCAGGATAACGCATGCCCCTTTGCAGAGTGAAAAAATGTATCCATCCGGCTTTACAAAATCGGCAAATCGGTGATTGGCTGACAGGAAAATTCCCACGCTCTGATAGGCTGTAGAGGTTTGTGAATGGGACCCTGAAACCCATGAGAAACCTTGCAGCTAATGAGGAGCGCAGATTCCAAGCGCCAAACCATCAGTGGCAAATTCAAAGATGCTCTGTATTTAATAGACGTGAGCCGGCTTCAAAGATTTTGATTCAAGAATTCTTCTAAGTCCCACTTCTGAAGAACGTAGCGGTCGCGTCTTGCATTGCATTCCAAAGTCAGTCCCAGGACTTTTGTGAGTACCTCCCTGTCATTGGAAAGGGCGCCTACAGAGGTCATTTTTGTGAATTTCGTTTAAAGGATAGATTTATTCATTAACCCCATTCCCAGTAAGTGTGTTAACCCTGTAAATTGTGTTACATTGTGTGTATGTCTTTTCCTTAAATAAATTACAATTTATTTTACCTCCTTGCTTTGCTCAATTAATGATCCTGGTATAAAAAAGGTGTTGATAAACCTGGTCTCCCGTGACAGGCTTATTTGCTGGTGGCAGCTGTGGGATGGATTTAGTCTATGTTATAAAATCTTGTGGGGTCTTATAACATAGCGGAAAACTCGAAGATTGCGAGCTCCCAAAACAAGCAGTAACTTACACACGTTTCACAAGGCAAGGAACACACAGGTTCTCTTTATCCCTTATCTTAGTGCCTGCGAGTGAACATGGACAAGCGATCAGGATGGTACCGGTCATGGGACCGAACAAAGATTGACCGGTGTGAAAGCTATGGGCTACCGACAGACGGTCAATCAAAGACCTTACTGGAAGAGGACTTGGAAGCTCACGAAGTCCGGATGGCTTTACCAGAGGAGGATTTGCTTGCAGCTGCAGTTGCAGTAGTAACCCTTCAGGCAGGAGCGCGGGAGGTTAATCCATCCCCGGTGGCTGAAGAAGGACATGGGGAGGGAGCGGGTGCCAGCAGGGACATTGCAGGGGCACTGGTTCGGGGGAGAGCGGCCATGTTAGCCCAGTATGCCCTCACCCCAGAAGCGTACCAGGGCATGTTCCGATCCAAGAAGAAACAGCCCTGAGAGACCTACACGCTGTTTGCCTCCCGCATGGCTTTGCATGGGGGACAGTGCGTGGCGAGTTATGGTGCTACAAAGTACCACTTGCTTCTGGACTTGATCTATAAGGAACAGTTTTTGCAGCAGTGCCCTGTGGACGTGCCAGAGTGGATCTTTAACTGCAAGCCAAATACTTATACAGATGCTGCAAAGCTGGCTGATGAATTTGTCAGCAGTTGGGTGTCGTTGCCAAAGAATGGGGCTACCCAGGACACAGCCACTTCAGCCAAGGGAGCCAAAAGCACTCCTCAGTGGAAGAGTAAACCTGCAGTAGATGAAAGTCCACCCAAAACTGCAGAGTTCTGACACGAAAGGAGATGCTATCAGTACAACAAGACTGGGCACATAAAGCCAGACTGTCCAGACCGTCCGAGGTCTGGTGGACCCCATCAGGGGCAATGCTCTCCAGCTGCCAAGCCGGTCGCCCGTGTGTGTCAGGCACACACAGAGGAGCCAAGTACAGCCTTCGGACCAGCCCAGAGACCTCCATGGAGAGATCTGCACTTGTCCTCCAGGAACCAGCAGCAGAGGCAGAGGGAAATCAGATTGCACCATTTGGGATGCAGTCCAACGATGTCCGGCAGAGGCATCTGTGACCAGTGACCATCGGAGCTCGCAAAGCAGCCGGCTTGCTCCACTCCTGTGCTGCTGTTACCCTGGTCCGACCTGTTATGGTCCGGCCAGAGGATTTGCTCCCGAGCACCGGGATGCAAGTGATCATGCCAGACAGAGGACCAAAGTCCCCCAAGGTTGCCCGGGTCTATCTTGATTGGGGTGCCGGACATGGCATTTGGGAGGTGGGAGTATTGCCCGGGTTAGATGCTGAAGTCCTCCTTGGCAATGGTATGTAACATGTGTTTTTACTTCAGAGCTGGCTCCTGTTGCAGCGATTACCAGGAGTCAGTCATTAGGAGTTGCACCTGAAGGATCTGCCATCCCCCTGCAATTGGGACCAACAGTTCCAGGGGTCTTTGAGGAGACCAGGCAGGTAAGCCAGACTGTCGCGACAGTGGCTGACTTACCTTTAACTTTTACCTTAGAGACTAAGGATGGGGTGGCCATAATTAGGGACACAGTTTAGGGATGCAGTGAGGGTCTGATCCCAGCTTGGAGCGCATGAGGCTCTGGGCATCCGAGCCTAACTCGGGCAGTGGGTCAGAATGTTTCTCATTGCACCGCGGGCTCTTATATAGAGAGCAGACGGCTATGGGTCTAAATAGGATCTGGACTGGTAGGCAACTGTTAGTGGTACTGAGGGAGTATAGGCAACAGTTATTACAGGTAGCCCACTCCATACCACTAGCGGGGCATCAGGGGGTCACTCGGATGAGAGCCCAGCTGTTTCAGCGTTACAACTGGCCAGGGGCATCAGGTGCTGTGGCAGATTTCTGCTGCACCTGTGATGCCTACCAGCAATTGGGTAAAGCAGGTGATCATGTGAGGGCACCCCTGTACCCGTTACCGGTAATTGGGAAACCAATGGTAGCAATGGACATAGTGGGACCCCTCATGATCCCCAGTTGCTCTGGGAAGCGTTACATACTCACAGTGGTGGACTTTGCCACCTGGTACCCTGAGGCTGTAGCACTTGCCACCATCGATGCTAGGGCAGTAGCAAAAGCATTGCTAGTTATATCCACTAGAGTAAGTTTCCCTAGTGAGATTCTAACTGATCAAGTGTCGCAATTCATGAGTGAATTGCTACAGTGTCTCTGGGATGCGTGCGGGGTGAAGCACCAGCGCACAACCTCTTACCACCCCCAGACCAATGGGTTATGTGAGAGGTTCAATGGTACCCTGAAGCAGATGCTGCAAACTTTTATAGAAGCTGAAAGGAGGGACTGGGAGATTCACCTGTTTGCCTACCGAGAGGTACCACAAGAATCTACCGGGTTCTCTCCCTTTGAGCTGCTATATGGTCGCAGGCTTCGGGGGCATCTTGACCTATTCCGTGAGTTATGGGAAGGGGAGACTACTAATACTGATGCTTCTGTGCTTCAGTATGTAGTAGATCTCAGAGACTGGCTATAAATGCTTATGGGGTTGGCACAGGCTAACCTCAGGGAGGCTCAGACGAAGCAGAAAGCTTGGTATGACCAGAATGCCCGTAGCAGATCATTCATCCCATGACAGCAATTACTTGTTCTAAAGCCCACTAGGCAGAACAAATTAATGGCTGCCTGGTCTGGACCGTACACAGTTTTCAGAAAGATGAATGAGTACAACTACATTGTACAGTTAAATGGAGAGACAGAAAGAAATAGGACCTATCACATCAATATGCTTAAAGAGTACTTTGCACCGAGTGTGGCATCCATGCTGGCTATTTGTAGCACACCAATTCGGGACCCGGCGAGCAATGCTGTGCCTGACCTCCTAGGGGAATCTAGGAAGGGGGGCACCTTAGAGATAGAGTCCAAGCTCAGCGCACAGCAGAAGGTACAGGTGAGGCCTATGCTAGAGCAGTATAGGGTTCTGTTCATGGACAAGCCGGGCAGAACATATATCACCGATCACCGGTGAGCTGAGACCTCTTCATAAGCATGCCTATTGGGTATCAGCAGAGGTGAAGGGCAGCATAGAGAGGGAAGTAGAGGAGATGCTGGCCCTAGGGGTAATTCCACCGTCCCAGAGCCCTTGAGCTTGTACAGTAGTCCTAATACCTGAGAAGGATGGGACAACCCGCTTCTCGGTGGACTACCCGCAGCTCAATACGGGAACAGTGTCAGATGCTTATCCCATGCCCCGCATGGGCGAGTTATTGGATAAGCTCGTGGGGCAAAGTATCTGACCACCATTGATCTGAGCAAAGGGTATTGCCAGATCCCGCTGACCCAGGAGGCGAGGGAGAAGTCAGCCTTCATTACTCCCAAGTGGCCTCTATGAATTTCTAGTGATGCCATTTGGGATGAAGAATGCCCCGGCTACCTTCCAACACCTGGCCAATAGGTTACTGGAATGGATGCAGGGTTTCGCACGGGCATACCTGGTTGACATTGCAGTATTTAGCAGGATGTGGGACAGTCACCTAGTTCATGTAGCAGCAGTGCTGAGCAGAATTAGGGAAGCAGGACTCAACCTGAAACCCACCAAGTGTTTAGTAGGTACAGTATGGCAGAGGTTTTGTACTTAGGGCACCGGGTGGGCGGAGGGCACCTCAAGCCTGAACCAGCTAAGGTTGAGGCAATAGTGCAGTGACCAGTCCCCAAGACTATGAAGCAGGTTATGGCTTTTCTAGGCACCGCTGGGTACTATAGGAAGTTTGTCCCACAGTACAGTGCCGTGGCTAAACCCTTGACAGATCTGACACAGAAGCAAATCCCAATTCTGGTAGTCTGGTCTCCTGCCTGGGAAACAGCATTTCAGTCCAATGAGACAGGGGGGTGAAGTGGAGAAGCGGCCTCTGTGGAGGCAGGGATAGGCTGTGAGGTGCAGGAGACAGGTGAGCAAGATAATGAGACTTGACACAGAGCTGGGGAGCGATGCACGTGCATCACTTGTGCGCTCCGCGGCCGTGTGTCACAAGCGGGGGGCAGAGCCAAGCTCAGTAGGAACCTTGAAAACCCTCCATGGGTGCGCACGCTCTTTAAGGCGCGAGAGAGGCTGTGAAGCAGCATATAAGGAGGAAGCATGCCACCGGGGACGCGCTCTCCGATTCCTTACAGTAAGGTGTGCAGGAGACTGTGAAGCAGCAGGTAAGGAGGGAGCATGCCGCGGGGGACGTGCTCCCCAATTCCTTACAGTACCCACCTCTTGAGGAGCGGCCTCGGGACAATTCCAATATGGTTTGAGGTTTTTTTTAGCATGAAACCGCCTTAGAAGACTGGGGGCATGTACTTGATGGTAGGGTATCCAGGAACTCTCTTCTGGTCCAAACCCCTTCCAATGGACCAAGTATTGGAGAGCCCCTCTAGATCATCTGGAGTCAATGATGGATTGTATCTCGTAGTACTCCTCCTGTCCTTGTCCGATTAAAGGTGATGAGGAATCTGTAAATTGAGAACTTTGAAAAACTGGCTTCAAAAGAGACACATGACAAAAGATATCCTCATGGAAGAAGGAAGTTTAAGACGGTACGCTACCGGATTGACTCACTCCAGGATAGGAAATGGACCCAGGAATCTTGGAACCAATTTGAGAGTCGGTGTCTTAAACCTGATATTTTTTGAAGAAAGCCACACTCAGTCTCCTGGTATGAAGTTGGGTGCCTTGCGGCGACCAACAAAAAACAATTAAAAAGTTATATTTTAATAATCATGGTATACGGAGAACATCAGGTAAACACTCTGACGCGTTTCAGGCAAACGTCCTTTATCAAAGAGTGGGTTTGCGTCTGATCATACTCACATTCTTATAGATGATCCCACTTAGCCCCATCTTTCGCAGCTGTGCTCCTCTCCAATCTCTGGATTGTTTTCTTTAGTCTCTGATACAGTATGTCTTCAGATTTGTCTTCTACCACGAATTGGCAGGACAATGCGTCAGCTTTCAGGTTTTTTGACCCAGGAATATAAGAGAAGATAATTGAATCTAGAGAAAAAAACAACGGGCCTGACGGGCACCAAGGCGTCGAGTGCTTTCTATATAGAGCAAATTTTTATTATCAGTGAGGATTGTGATAGGGTTTTCGGTACCTTCCAAAAGGTGTCTCCATTCTTGTAGTGCAAGCTTGATAGCTAGAAGCTCCCGGTTGCCAACATCATAGTTCTGCTCTGCCGAAGAATTTTTTTTAGAGAAAAAACCACAAGGGCGTAGCTTGGCTTGAGGTGATTGCCTCTGAGACAATATAGCCCCAGCCCCAACGTCAGAAGCATCTACCTCCAGAGTGAAAAGTAGTTTGGGGTCTGGGTGGTGTAAGATAGGGGCAGATACAAAAGCTTTCTTGAGTGAATCGAAGGCTTAAAGTGCCGCAGGTGGCCAGGTAGAAGCACCTGCTCCTTTCTCAGTTAAAACAGTGATCGGAGCTACTGTAGAGGAAAAGTTTCGAATAAATTTACGATAATTATTAGCGAACCCTAAAAAACGTTGAATCGCTTTAAAAGATGTAGGCTGTGGCCATTCCAACACTGCCTTGAGTTTTTCAGGGTCCATGGAGAATCCAGAGTCCGATATAATATAGACCAGGAATGATGTAGAAGTTTGGTGAAACTGGCATTTCTCCAGTTTAGCAAAAAGATGGTTCTCCCGTAGATGAGACAGGACCAGTTTGGTGTGATGAATATGTTCAGAAAGAGATTTAGAAAAGATAAGGATGTCGTAAAGATAGACTATGACAAATTAAGAAGGTCTCGAAAAATCTCATTCACAAATTCTTGGAACACGGCCGGGGTGTTACACAGGCCAAATGGCATGACTAAATATTCGTAATGACCATCGCGTGTGTTGAAGGCCGTCTTTCATTCGTCGCCCGGACGTATACGTATCAGATTATAAAATCAGATTATAAAATAGATTATAAGACTATTATAAATAGTGGACCCTTGCAAGCGATTAAAAGCTCAGAGATGAGTGGTAGAGGATAACGGTTCTTCAGAGTGATCTTATTGAGCCCTCTGTAATCTATGCAGGGGTGGAGAGAGCCGTCCTTCTTCTTGACAAAGAAAAAACCTGCCCCAGCTGGGGATGAAGAGTTCTGAATAAATCCCTTCTTCAGATTTTCTTGAATATTTTCTGACATCGCTTTGGTCTCAGGAAGAGAAAGAGGGGAAGATATGGTTCTAGGGAGAACAGCACCAGGCAGGAGGTCAATAGGGCAATCAAAAGGGCGATGAGGGGGAAGAACCTCTGAGCGTACCTTGTCAAAGACATCTTGGAATTCAGCATAAACTTCGGGTAAAACAGATTTGTCTGGCGTTGTAATTTCTAGACCACAGACCTGCTGTACAGGCTTGATACAAGATTTAGCACATAGGGGACTCCATTGTATGGGTCTTTTGTCAGTCCAATACAAGTGTCGATTGTGTCATTGGAGACGGGGAAGACCCAAGATTACCTTTATGGATGGTGAATGAATAACGCCCAGAGAAATCTCCTCCTTGTGTCCGTCCTTCGTTGAGAGAGAGAGCACGTAGGTCTCCAGTGAAATGAGGGCCGGCTGAAGAGGGCGTTCATCAATGGCTTCTAGCCCGACATGCACAGGCTTTTGAATGAGAGGAATAGTGTTCCTTAAAGCGAAATCTTGGTCTATAACGTTCCCTCCAGACCTGGAGTCAATGAAGGCGGATGCTGCAGTTTGGAAGTCAGGACCCTTGAGAAATATCAGAAGCAAGATCCGAGTAGGTAAGATTTCCTGGGTAGAAGGGGAAGGACAGATTGTGTCCAATGTGATCCCCTTATACCTCATTGGGCATTGGCATTTCCCGGCTTGATTGGGCAGCGAAGCACCTGGTGTCCGGGATGGTCACAGTAAAGACAGAGACCGCTATCCCTCCGGCGTTGTCTCTCAGAGAAGGAGAGTCAGTGACCTCCCAGTTAAATGGGTTCAGGATCGTCTGGAGTCGGGGAATCTGTGGAGATAAGATTGAAAGTGGGGGTTCTGGCTGGAGGTAGCCAACAGTGAGAGCGTCCGGCTTTTCTCTCCTGGAGCTGCTGGTCGACCCGAATGCATACCGTGATAAGGTCTTCTAGCTCGCTAGGTCGTTCCTGCGCTGCCAGCTCGTCCTTGAGGGACTACGATAAGCCCTGCAAGAAGGCGGCCGACAAGTCCTCATTATTCCAGCCCGTCTTTGCTGCGATGGTCCGGAACTCAAGAGCATACCTTGCGACTGGCCGATGCCCCTGAGAAAGATGAAACAAAGAAGATGCTGCAGTAACCTTATGGTCCGGGGGTATTAAAGACTTGTTTGAATTCCTTTGCGAAGTGTGCAAAATCCTGGGTAAGATCTGGCCTTTGTTCCCAGATGGGAGATGCCCACGCCAGAGCATCACCAGTAAGAAGAGCGATAATATATGCCACCTTGGACCTTGCAGAGGAGAAACAAGAAGGAGTTAGTTCAAATTGAATTTTGCACTGATTGAGAAAACCTCTACACCAATGGGGATCGCCAGAAAAGTGGTTGGGAGTAGGGAGGCATGGAAACAATCACCAATGGCAGACAGGGCTTGGCCCCCCATTTAGTGGGGTCCACGTTCATTGGGCTGAGCATACTGTAATGGTTGCGCTCACCATGAACAATGCAGGACCCCGTTACTGTGGTGGGAGAGTATAGAACACACCACCCACAGCAGCGGAGGCACGTCTGGAGAGTGGATATTCAAGATTAGCCAGGTCAGGGTTGGAGATAGTAGAATGGTCTTGCCACTTGCCGAGGTCAGAGGTAGGAGCCAGGAGAGTAGTCGGTAGCCAGGTGCTGTGGTCAAGGAGGTTGGAGCCAGTAGGATAGTCATTGTTCGTGTGCCGTGGTCAGAGATGGAGAGAAATGGAAGGTAAAAGGCAAACCGGGATTGATATCCAGAGAAGGGTCCAAAGACTTGCTGGGTCAGTACACAAGAGATCAAACACAGAGGCAGGCAAGGCAAGGCAAAACAGCAGGAACAGGGACGTGGGAACAGCAAGGCTACAATGAATTATGCTCAGCCAAAGGAGTGAGAGAGCTGAGCATATATGTGTGAGAGAGTCCAATGAGACAGCGGGTTGAGCGAGGAGTGTCCTCTGCGGAGGCAGGGATAGGCTGTGAGGTGCAGGAGATAGGTGAGCAAGATAATGAGTCTTGACACTTAGCTGGGGAGCGGTGCACGTGCGTCACTTGTGCGCGATGCGTGGAGCGGCCATGCGTCGCAAGCGGGGGCAGAGCCAAGCTCCGTAGGAACTTTGAAAACCCTCCGTGGGTGCACGCACTCTGTAAGGTGCGTGGGAGGCTTTGAAGCGGCAGATAAGGAGGAAGCATGCTGTGGGGGATGCGCTCCCCGATTCCTTACAGTAAGGTACGCGGGAGGCTGCGAAGCAGCAGATAAGGAGGGAGCACACAGCGGGAGACGTGCTCACCGATTCCTTACAGTGCCCATCCGGCTTTACAATACCAGAAAATTGGTGATTGGCTGGCAGGAGAATTCCCACGCTCTTTTAGACTGTAGATGTTTGTGAATGGGACATTGAAACCCATAAGGAGCCTTGCAGCCAATCAGAAGTGAAGATTCCAAGCAGCAACCCAACATTGGCAAATTCAAAGATGCTCTGTGCTGAATAGGTTCGAGCCGGCTTCAAAGATTTTGACTCTAGAAGTCCCACTTCTGAAGAATGTAGCGGTCGAGTCCCAATCAGTGACGTCCTTCCTGAATGCCGTGGTGCTGCCAGAGCCCCGCGCCCGAGAAAGATATCGACTCTGCTAAAGACCCACCCGCTGTGGAGCCAGATGACATCTCTTACCTTCAGTTGGGTGAGGCGCCATCTTCTTCCGCCCAACAAGAGTCCGCTGCGGTCTTGCCAGACAAGGAGCCAGGCCGAGCCTTGTTTGCTTTGCTGTGGGGTGATGCATTTCTATCGCAGCCGTATGTGACGTCATCGCTGCTGCCGAACTTGTGCCTGCTTGAGGCTCTCGCGAGTTTGGCCCTCTCAGATGATGTCAACAAGAAGGCCACTGTTTCCACTGTGGAACCTGACTCAAAGACTAGGGTGAGTGCCGACAGTGCTCCTCTGCCTTTGCCCCACCACAGATCCCACTCCGGGGAAGAGGTCATCGGATCCGAGGCTCATTCAACGTGGCCCCTGTACCATCCCCTAGAGGTCATGGCTGACCTAAATGTACACATACTGGACTGGTCATGGTCATGGACATTGCTAGGACCAGTTCACCAGCCCCAGCCCCAGTTGTCCATGCCCCATCACTAACCCCTGCACCCAGTCCAACACCATCCTCTGGGAGTAAGTGTAAGGCCAACCCCATCCGTTATGTCCGGGATCATCCTAGGCCTCAACCCTTAGCTCCTAATCCCAATATTTCGGCCCCTGTTACCATTCACTTTGTGTTAACGAAGTTCCCTAGTGATAACATGTCCCCTGGTATGTGGGTATTTTGGGGGTTTAATAGGAGCTTGTTAGGTGTCCAGTATGTTTTGCAATTCTTGTCCAGCTAGTCATGGCTGATTGGAGGTTGGCAACCTCCTACTTAATTTAAGCTCACCCCCTCCCACATTTAAATGGTTATGGGCTCACTCCATAGCATCTTCCACTCAGGGGAACTTGCCTGCTTGCAGTTTGGCTGTGACATCTCTAATACAGAGTGCTTTTCCTGGTAATGTACAGGTTAATAAAAGCTTCAGTCAGACAGAACTTTGCAGCTAATATTGACAGATTTACTATAAATCATTCTTCCTGTTATTAAACAGGTTATTAAGAATTTATATTAGCGTTAGGGACCCCTGATATGTGGTCTGCCTTGGCGTTGGCTCAGGGGCTTACAACAATTTTGGCCAAAAATGTCAAACTAAAAGACCATTTACTTATTAGATATTTATCCATATATATTTAGGCACTGTACCGTGTATGAGTCTCACTAGATGTGCTAAAAACTGAGCTTTGTCTGTGTTTTATGTTATGTCTCTGGTTTTAAACCATCCTCTGGGAGTAAGTGTAAGGCCAACCCCATCCGTTATGTCCGGGATCATCCTAGGCCTCGACCCTTAGCTCCTAATCCCAATATTTCGGCCCCTGTTACCATTCACTTTGTGTTAACGAAGTTCCCTAGTGATAACATGTCCCCTGGTATGTCAATGGACTTGAGGGACTGGGACTTTAGTGGAAAAGATGGGTTGTCAGAGGATGAGTCTGAGGGAGAAATACCCTATGCAAACCGGATACCGGTAGCTAAGTCCCCTGGGTCATTCAGGTCGTTTTTGGAATCATCATGGTCCCAGCAGGCAGCTACGTCTGGTGTGTCCTCTCAGATGGACACAAGGTTCAGTAGTCCACACGTAGAACATTAGTTCAGGGAACCCCTTAAGTGGTGGGACCCAATGTTTCAGGGCTACTACTACTGCCAGATTAAATAGAACACGGCTACTGCTGAATGATGGTCCTATCGTGGACCACTGGTGGGAAGAAGGTCAACTGTCCCAGGAGGAAATACCTGAAGCCCTTCGTAAGATTGTGGGTGAGATTAATTTAGGGGTGAGAATCCGTAAGGGACCCTCTGTATTATATCAGGAGGTGAGCCTAAATTTTGGGACTGCCTGGTCAGGGAGCTAACTGTAAAATCCTGAAGTTCAGCATAGTTGACAGGGCTATCTTTAACTGGTACCGTCAATCTCATGGATATACCTTTCCATGTGTAACTGAACTACTTATGGATGAGATAGACAACAACCGTCAGGAGTGGCTCACACAGGCTGTTGTAGAAAACATTAAGACCAAAACTTCTGATGACAGATTTATATCTGACTCCAAAATATGTTCTGTTATGGCCGAATGGCTAGAGGGTACATGTATCTACAAGGATAGGGTAGAAGTTAGGTAGTGTCAGGGTCGGGCTTAGGCCCCGCCCCCGTGTGACATCACGCGGCTTCCAACGTGCAGGCGCCGCACACCATGGAGGGAGAACCCAGCGGGGACGGACTCCAGGCTCCGCCCCGTGACATCTCCCTTAGCGGCGCGGGCGAAGTACTACCTGCACGCGCACGCCGCGTTGGCACCAACAATGGGAAAATCCCCATCAGCTGTTCCTCACCTGCTGCACATCTCGTCCCAGCCTATCAGCATACTGTATGGCATACGTCTGATGACGTCACTACTCACTCATCATCATTAGCTGCCTGTCCTATATATGCCCAGCCAGTCCTCTCTCAAACTGGCTGAGCATAAACATTGGTTTATGTGTCTTGTGCTTACCTGAACTACTCATTGGTTTTTGCCTTGTCTTGTCTTGCCTTCCTGCTGTGACCTGAGCTCGTTCTTGAACTCCTGTCTTCTCGGCTTATTTGACCTCGGCTCGTTACTGGACTTCCACTCTCTCCTCTCCTGGACCCCGGCTATGGATATACGACGGTTCTACACTCTCCAACCCCAGACTACAGCAAGTACCTTCGACCTACCTGACCTCTCCTATCCTGACCTGGCTATATCACCTCCACTCTGCACACCAGACGTGGCTGCTCGGTTGCTGGTCGGTGGCTATCAACATCCCCACCTCAAGCCTGCCTTGTTTGTGGTGAGAACTCATCACAGTATGCTCAGCCCCACAAACATAGACCCTGCTGAGGTGAGTCGACTGCTGAATGCACACGCCAGTATGTTCGACAAAGTGGAGAAATACCTGGCACAAAATGACCAGCTAATGGAACTGCTCCAACGCTCGGTACAAACCATTAATGAACAGAACCAACGTGACCCCCCTCACACTGATTCACCAGCGGCTTCTGTCCCAACACCCATTCCGTTGACTGCAGCTTCAGAGCCATGACTACCTACCCTGCTCTGGAGGGGACTCCTTGGGCTTTCTGGGTTTTTTGAACAAGGGTCCTATTCACTTGTAACTGTTGCCATCCCGCTTTCTCTATCAATGCTCTAAGGTAGCATACATTGTGTCCTTGCTGACGGATGATGCTTTGGCATGGGTCTCACCCATCTGGGAACAAAGGCCGGACCTTACCAGCGACATCATATGCTTCACCAAGAATTCCAGATAGTGTTTGATACCCCAGGACACAAGGTAACAGCTGCCTCCTCTCTTCTGAATATTTCCCAGGGTAACCGTCCTATGGCCCCGTACGCGGTCGAATTTCGAGACCGGCTGGAATGACGAGGCCTTGACTGCAGCATTCTGGCAAGGGTTGTCGGAAAACTTCAAAGATGAACTCGCGGCACAGGAACATCCCACAGCATTAGAACAGCTCGTTGCTTTATGCATCCAGATGGACCAAAGACTTCTGGAGAGAAGAACTGAGAGAAATCGACGCCAACAAGGTACACAACAGCTTCTTACTCGCCCTGCAGGAGTTTTTGAGCTCCCTTTTCTGGCCGTAGAGGAACCTATGCAGCTGCCAGGCACCAGATTACCAGCCGGCGAGAAACAGCGCAAACGCCACGCAAGTCTCTGTCTTTACTGCGGTAACTCCAGACACCTGGTAATCGCTTGTACTCTTAAGTCGGGAATTGCCAAATCCCAGTGAGAGCCGGGAGGATCACGCTGGGAACTACATCTTCTTCTCCTCCCAAACTTTCAACCAGGATGCTTGTCCCCGTCACACTACTTGGAGACACCTTCAGGACCGCTACACGGGCCTTTCTGGACTCCGGCTCAGATGGGAACTTCATTCATCAGGGGTTCGCTGAAAGAACAAGTAGAAAAATAAGGCAGTGCACTGCCCAAAGTAACAGAAGGAGGCTCATGGTTTTTAGCAACAAAAAATAGATTTATTACATAAAAAGTGGACAAAAGGGTCCCCCCTAGGCCGCAGCTATCACGTGACGTCACGACCAATCAGAAAGCAGCACCTATTAGATGTGTCACATCAATACACTAAACTTTATTAGACCTCACATGTCTGCAAATACAAGGCAATGAGTATGGGCAATAGAAAAAATGTGTGATGCTCTAAAGACAAAACTGAGGTGTAAGGCAGTAGTGAATATAATTGGAAGACAACCTTTCAGCATATGAATGTCCTAATGGATCAGTCAGGTAATAAGCTATCGGCACGGAGGTAAGGATAATTACCAGTTGATGACCAGAAGATAAACGATCCTTTAAATACTGGACAATAATAGAGGTAAAGCTGGAACGGACTCACTTGGGAAACTTGATCCACGATAAACAGCAAGTCCAATGGATCCAGCACCTCCAGGTTGAATGTGCATCCGATGATAGAGAATCTTCAGAGAAAGGAGGGAGAAAAAACGAAGCACTGTATCCAATGCTGTAATGACAGCTAATGAAACCACCAGGTGTACGTTCCCAAAAATAAAGCTATTTATTGGATCAGAAATATATGGTACAAAACACACCAACGCGTTTCGGACTTAGACAGTCCTTTATCAAGGTGAATATACAAATTCTAAAAGGAGTGCGATTTATACTTACCCAGGAGCCGCGTGGACCAGTTGCGGTAACTTCCGGGTACATCACGTGCCACGGGCACTTAACCCATGACCTGCGACGTCATCCCATCGGTGAGCGCAGTAGTAATGCATAGCCCCTACCGGCGCGTGACGTCATTGCGCAGAGGTACACCAGGGGAAGCATGGCATCTGTGTAAATAAACCACAGCAACTGCCAATGTTGTCCCACTTGGGTCCTGGATCGTACAATGCACGTGACGTTTTTAAATGTCAGTTTAATAAAGTTACAATTGTTCCAGAAGTCAGTGCACCAATCAGAGCGCACTACCTGTTTGCCCATACTCATTTCCTTGTATTTGCAGACATGTGAGGTCTAATAAAGTTTAATGTATTGATGTGACACATCTAATAGGTGCTGCTTTCTGATTGGTCGTGACGTCACGTGATAGCACGATCAGTGCTGTATTATAAATTGGGGCTTTTTGGGTTGTTCTGAACACCTTGATAAAGGGCATTTTTGCCTGAAACTAGTTGGTGGACCCCTGCTGCGGCCTAGGGGGGACCCTTTTGTCCACTTTTTATGTAATAACTCTATTTTTTGTTGCTTAAAACCGTGAGCCTCCTTCTGTTACTTTGGGCAGTGCACTGCCTTATTTTTCTACTTGTTCCTGCCATCACCTGGGAGATTGCACGCCTATGAAGATTCTGAGATTGGATACTCCAGGAGAAACTGAGTGAGTTCAGTTTGTGGTTCGCTGTACCCCTTTTTTCTCTGATATATGGGACGTTGGTCTGTACTATTTATTTATGGTGCCACTGGCATTAGGTACTAGTCCCCTAACCCTATTAGGGCTTCGTTATGCTATATGCATACATTGAAGGAGTTTATCCTAAACCTCAGTTTATTATGCCAAACAGGACTTGTTTTTTCTGATGCACTGGCTTTCTACACAACCTTGTTCGCTGAAAGAAACAAGATTCCCTTGATATACAAGGATCGCCCCATAAGGCTTGAAGCCATTGATGGTTGTCCCTTACAACCTGCCTTTATTTCCCTGCAAAACATACCTTTCACACTACAGACTGGCGAAAACCACACCGAGAAGATTCAACTGGACGCCATTCATACACCGTCAGTCTACGTCATTTTGGGACTCCCCTGGCTTCAGCTACATAACCCCTCAATAGTCCAGGAAATATGGGGAGCGCAGGTGTATGCAAAATAAAAAACATACAAAATATAGTGTAATATGTTAACACAGTGAACATGGGGTGAGTCTTGTATTCTGTGCAGTGCGTACTCACAAATTTCCAACCAATAATAGGCGTGTCCCAATAAAATTGGTAATGTGCTGTCTTTTGGTCTCTGTTTCAATCTATGGTGCACTTCAGGAGTCGGGTCACCTTCCTTAGGTAAGTAGACAAATACAACATAGTGTATACTGATAAAAAATGTTTATCACTCACGCAAAAGGGAAAATACACTCACATGGTTTAAAAGGTTTTCATGCCTTAAGAACAAACAAATGGAGCTGCGGTTGATCAGGATCAGTGGGCACACCATGGAGCGAAAACCCAGCGGGACGGACTCCAGGCTCCACCCCCATGACACATCCCATAGCGGCGAAGGTGATGCATGTCGCACACTACCCGCACACCGCGCGGGCAGCAACAATGAGAAAATCCACATCAGCTGTTCCTCATCTGCTGCACATCTCGTTCCAGCCTCTCAGCATACGGCATACATCTGATGACGTCACAACTCCCTCATCATCGTTGGCTGCCTGTCCTATATATGCCCAGCCAGTCCTCAAACTGACTGAGCATAAACATTGGTCTATGTGTCTTGTTCTTATCTCAAGCTACTCATTGGATTTTTGCCTTGTCTTGTCTTGCCTTCCTGTTGTGACCTCAGCTCGTTCGTGGACTCCTGTCTTCTCGGCTTCCTTGACCTCAGCTCGTTACTGGACTTCCACTCTCTCCTCGACCACGGCTACAGATTCTACACTCTCCAACCCCAGACTATGGCAAATACCTCCGACCTTCCTGACTTCTCCTACCCTGACCTGGCTACATCACCTCCACTCTGCACACCAGACATGGCTGCTCGGTTGCTGGTCGGTGGTTTTTCAACATCCCCACCTCAGCCTCGCGGTCCCGCCTTGTTTGTGGTGAGCACTCATCACAGGTAGTGCCCTAGTCCTCCCAAGGTGTATTACATCTGGACCAAGTTATTTGATGGGTGGGTAGTAAAGAACCCCAACCCTAAATATTATAAGTGAGGGTTTTCTTTTTCTTCTCGTTTGAAGAAAAGCTACGTATTCGTCATTGCTGTAAACCAGTGGATGATTTAGGTAATTGTCTGTGTAGCTGTATATGGTTATGTTAACCTGTTCTGTTTTGCAGGCTTCAGGTTACTAGATGGGGACGAAATTGGATCCCAGTGAGGACATGGCAATTTTCTTACCTAGGGGAGAGTATAGCCATTGCTGGTCCAGACTATCTTTCTGCCCTCCTGTCACTTAAGTCCTAGTACCTACAGGCAGTGACAGGCTATCCTGTGGGGTTTACCCCCTCACACAGCCTCCTTGAGTGGCAAGAGAGGAAGTGACACTAGGTCAGAGTTGCAGCCAATAATGGTGCAGACCCTGTGCCCTCCCCTTTTGCATTAGGGAGGATGCCTTCCGAATTATAGTCAGCGCCTTTCCACCCGGGGAAGGGAGAGGAGTTCAGCCCCTCCTGGGGTTGATTAACCAAGATCTATGCATAGCACAAGGCCTCAACATTATGTGCTGGCCAGCACAATCCAAGGGCCTGATACCCATTCTCCAATATATGCAAACGCTGTTATACCATCTGCAGTGGCTGCATCAAATAAAGACCCCTTTTATATACTTCTGGACAGAAGTATAGGAGAAAAGAACTGTAATGATAGGGACTGCCTGCAGTTCTGCTTTAGCCTACAGTGACTGGAGGCTCTGTCACCAAATGAAAAGAACCTGAGGATCACCTAAAGCCTGTCCTGTTCCCCACAGCATTGCGGAAGCTCGTCTCTCCTGGACCCTCACAGGTAACCAGCACCACACGCACCTGTAGCCTAGGCAAAATCTCCCAGAGGGGGCGGGGGGCGGGAGACAGTGCTACATTATGTTACATAGTAAAGGTTACTTTTTATATTCTAGTCATTCATAATTTAGAGGTGTGCACCATCATAGGATTTTCCCCTATTGTGCTTGCACAAATCACACTATTTGCATTCAATACGCTTATCCTAGGCAGAACCACCTTCACTACTAATCATTTTAGCTGAGCAAGGTTGCCACCCTCTTTTCCCTCAAATTCAATTCTGTTCAGAGTTATTTGATATAAAGTATAAGAAGAATTTAAAGATGTAATCAAAATAAAGTTAACAGTTTTTATCCCAATTAAGATATGCAAGATTATTTCAGATTAATTCTGGATTACAATGAAAGTATTTCTGACATTACACAGATTATTCAATAACATTGGACTATTCTTATGTTAGATGAGAATTTAAAACCCTTTATCAGAGATGACTCACAATTTACTTTCAGAAAATGAGGCCGATACGTTCACCACGTGCCTATAACTGAACAAATACAACTAAAATACCAAATGTTCTGTGTTTGGGCTGTAAATGTATCAAAAGGACTCTCATCTTGTAAGAAAATACTATATTCTTTTATTTCATATAATTCAAAGTAAAATGTTAATAATTGTGTACATGAACATTAGTAAACTGTATATCATTGTTGGGATTGTTAATAAAAAGGACTGTCTTGTGTTATAGGCATGTACCTGTCACGCTGTGCAGCCCGCAGACCAGACCAGTCCCCTGTACTGAGGTGGGATGTAGAGCATACGCACCGACAGCAGAGGGGGCGTGTCTGGGATGTGGCGTAGTAGCATAACCAGACCTGGATGTAGATAAAGAATGGTCAAGTAATTGCCGAGTCCGAGGATATAGAAAGTTCTGTAGTCAAAATCCGTAGCAGAGTCCGAGGGTCTTAGAGGTTAGAGTAGTCTGTGAGAAAGGCAAGTTCAGGAGCCAGAGGGGGTATTCAGACGAGCCGGGTCAGTAGCTGTAAGGAATAAACACAAGAGAGCACGACACAGGTTCCAGGCAACACAGGTAGCAAGGAGCTATGCAGAGCAAGGAAGTGAAGGCAAAGCAGGATATTTAAAGCGACAGTGACCAATCCGGACGAAGGGCATGGCGGAGGCGTGTCGAGGAGCTGCTCGTGAGTGGCTGAGAGACCAGGAAGTAGTAGAGCACAGCTGAGAGTCTGTAACACCAGTGCCAGAATCCAAGATGGCGGCGGCAGAGTTCAAGGTATGCACTGGGCGGCGGCATGGGTAGCGACGGGGCAGGGGCAGCAGCCGCTGCAGTACTGGTAGTGGGTAAAGAGGGGTCACGCCGCAAGGGACGTGGCCCCCGAATCCTTACAGTACCCCCCCCCCCCCTTCAGGATCAACCTCAGGACGATCCATCCAAGGCTTCTGTGGAAATTTCTTGTGGAAGCGATTGAGTAGAGCTGGAGCATGAATGTCTTCCCTTGATATCCAGGAATGCTCTTCTGGTCCATAGCCCTTCCAATGTACAAGGAACTGTACTTTTCCCCTGGATATACGGGAATCCACAATGGATTTTACCTCGAATTCAGAGTGTCCTTGGACCATAACAGGGTTGGGTTTACGGGATTTTGCAGGGTAGCGATTGCTCTGAATGAAAGGCTTGAGCAGGGATATATGGAATGCATTGGGAATGTTCATGGATGAAGGCAACTGTAAGCGGAACGTGACAGGATTAATTTGTTCCTGAATCAAGAAAGGCCCCAAAAACCTAGTCGCCAATTTCGGTGTAGGAGTCTTCAGTCTTATATTCTTTGCTGAAAGCCAGACTCGGTCCCCTGGCTTGTAATTGGGAGCTTTTTGACGATGAAGATCTGCTTGAGATTTGAACCTTTGAGCTGCCCTAAGGAGTGCGGATTGGATCTTGATCCATGAGTTCTGTAACGTGGTTACCCGTTCATTGGCTGCTGGCACTCCTGAGGGAGTGTTGGAGATTGGAAGCCATCTTGGATGAAAGTCGTAAATTCACGAAAAACAGAGATTCTTGCGTAGATTCATTACGGAGAGAATTGGAAGCCAATTCCGCCCATGGTAACAGATCAACCCAATTATCTTGGGTAGCAGAAATAAAGCATCGTAGATACTGTTCAAGGCTTTGATTAAATCTCTCAGTTTGCCCATTAGTTTGGGGGTGATAGCCTGAAGAGAAGGATAAGGCCATTCCAAGTCTCTTGGAGAAAGCACGCCAAAACCTTGATATGAATTGCGATCCTCGGTCAGAAACTATGGACGTAGGGATCCCGTGGATACGAAATACTTCTTTGGTAAAAATATTTGCCAGGGTGGGAGAGGAGGGAAGACCCTTGAGGGGAACAAAATGGGCCTGTTTCGAAAATCGGTCTACTATGGCCAAAATGGTAGTCATACCTCTGGAGGGCAGAAGATCTACAATAAAATCCATTGAAATATGTGACAATGGACGATCAGGTACTGGAAGAGGCATGAGTAACCCAGAAGGTTTTTGATGAAGAGTCTTGTTCTGTGCACAAACTGGACAAGCGTGTGTAAATTCGTGAATGAGTTTTGCCATATTAGGCCACGAAAAGGTGATCTTAATGAGATCCAAAGTTCTCTTGAAGCCGGGATGGTCGGCTGACGAAACTTGGGGGCGGCATAAAGAGTTCCTTCCGGTACCTCTAGACCACTCGGAATCTGTGACTCTGCTTCTACGATCTTTTCAAGAATATCAAAAGAATTGGCGGAGACTATGTATTTCGAAGGTACAATTGTTTCTGGGATTTCTTCGGATTTTTCCTCAGGGGAAAATTGTCTGGACAAGGCATCAGCTTTTATGTTCTTCGTTCCGGGGATTTACGATAGAGTATAATTAAATCTTGGAAAAAAAAGTGCCCAACGGGCTTGACGAGATCCTAGACGACATGCACCTTCGATATAGAGAAGATTCTTATGATCTGTCAAAATAGCAATTGGTTCGCGGGAGCCTTCCAGGAGGTGTCGCCACTCCTGTAAAGTCATCTTGATAGCCAGGAGTTCTCCATTTGCCGTGGTAGAAATGTGATAACATAGCGCCACTGGCGGAGCTCACGGCTCTCTCTTTACACTGCTCAGACCCTTCCACTACAACCACGCAAGCCCTCTTCAGCTGCATCACTTACCCCTCGGCATTGTTGGACGCTCCACGAGGTACTTTCTCCACGCTCTATGCCGATGCTGTCGGCGCGGAATCGCCGCTCCGCACGCATGTGCGCACCCTACGTTGCTTCCTCTCATGCGCACTTCGGACTTACAGTGCACACACAAAAGCCCCTGAATTTATCCCTGCTCAGGCTCGGCCCCCAAACACCGCAAGGTTATAATATGGCTCTTGCTGAGTTCTATAGCATCAACGGTAGGAAGGGAGCGATGGTACATATTCCCTGTAAGGTTGAGAATCATTTCAGTTACACCTTATAATTCACTTTATTAATTATTTGCACTATCACTGTTGTCTAGCGCCGTTCTAAGTCACTGGGATTCATAACTCTTGCTGAGTTCTATCTGGGCTCTAAGAACAGCATCCAATGCGCTGAAGCTCCCTGGGCTCCTCCAGGCACGCCCCTCTCCTGGTTGGCTGTTCCAGCTTTATATACCCTCTCTGTCCTGTGCTTCCTCGCTTGTCATAGTTTTTATATGGGTGTTTCACAGTGCTTGTTCTTTGATTCTCTCGGTTTTGATGCGGCTTGGCAGACTTCCCCCTTGACAAAGTTGAGACATTAGGGGTCTGGCATAACAACATAACAGCATTTAGGATGAAGCCATTTTGTGTGAATATTTCAATCCGCCATCTTGTCTTGTCTTTGTGAGTCTTAATTTCTGTGTTACATTTCTGTATAAACAAATGTGTGAAGCAGAGAATGGAATGTTATCGCTCTTAGCTGAATTTATTGACCCCTCCTCATCCAATCAGCTTCAAATTGAAAGTGTAAACAGGCTAAAGGTTATGAGAACCCATGAGATAAATTAGATTCTTGCAGTGAAACTAGTTCTCACACAAATGCCAGGTGATAGGATAGGCACATCCCATTTAACCCCATAATGGTTTCTAGCTGACAGGCAGTTATACAATATTATTATGTATTACAAAATCACATCAGCTTTAGTATTGTTATGTATTACAAAATGAGGTAATGTTTAGTGACGTGCAAGCCCCCCCCATAAAGGGGTGGAGCTTTAGGATTTAGGGTATAAATATATGGCATACCATGTTTATTGTGTAGAGAGCTTTTGTTTTGAAGCTGTCTCCGTTGTGCACTTGACTTGAATAAATTCACGTGTTATTCTGTTTCAAAATAACCTCAGACTGTTTTTTATTTACGCTTTTCTCAGATGGCACCCGAATAGGGACTCAATATCATCGGAATCGAGCACCCGGATGAATCACTCCTCCATCACTCAAACCTGAGCGCTCATATGAATCAAGGTAAGGCTACCTGCATTTTTAGACAAACAGCCTGATTAAATTGTTTTGAGTGGTGCGTGGAGCTGATTTTTGAACGGTGTCTTATCTGATGTGACGAGTAAGAATCCCTAGCAGTTTCACGTGAATTTATTATTCTCTGTTCCTGTATTCATTTTAAAGTATAAGAGTTGTTAAGAGTTGTTAGGGGCTAAGGTAAGAGTCCCGTTAAAAGTTTTGGTGTTTTGGTGATGAAGGTGAGTGTTTGTGTGCTTAAAGGGATTGTTTTCAGACCGTCCTGGGTTGTGATAAATATTTTTGTTGTCTGAGCAGGACGGGACCCTGATTGTACATTTGCTCTGTTTTGTCATTTACATACCAAGTGAGTTATTCATGGAGATCTGGTTAGAAAGTCTTATCTGTATCCATGTTATAAAAGTATAAGGTTTATCAGGACTGGGTTGGACCCGCTGAAGTGATTCAAGTTTTTCTTTGGTATAGTTATGGTGAGAAAATGTGATTGGGGAACAGTCTTGTGACAGGTCCTTATTTGCATATTTACACTATTCAGAACAATAACATGCCAAAAGAGTTGTACGTAAATAGCTTGCGCTGATTATTGTAACGCTAAATTGTACAGGTCAATTAACAGTTGATTGCTGTAGCCGAAGTATTGTACAGGTCAATTAAATTTGATTTCTGTAACCGAAGAAGTATTGTACAGGTCAATTAAATTTGATTTCTGTAAGAGGGGAATAATGGGAAACCAAAAATTCTCCAAGGATTGTGTCTGCAGACGAAAATAATAAAGAATGAATACAGAGAACGAAAAGAGACAATATAAATATGTTTTGTTGGCCAGTGAATGGCACTGTTTGTACTATTATCAACTAATTGCGCAAATGTTTAAATGAAAGAGGGGTCTTTTTCAGTGGGATGGATAAGCTCAGGGAGCGCCGTCTCGTGTGTTTTTGAATCCCACAGGGAAACATACCTTACGTTAATATGGGTCAAAAGAATTATGTTGAGGGACAGAAGGGTCCCGTTGCATTAAATTTTTACCATTGCCAGGACAGAAGTTAATATAATAACAAGTGAAAAAGAAAGTGAATAATAAAGAAATAGCAAGTGAATTTGCCGATAGATAATCAAGGCATACGATGGTGTTGAGGAAGTAGATATTGAGTGTTATTTTTATGAAAGGTTTATATGCAGAAATTGGGATACAATTAGAGACTGTATATATTGTTTGGAAGGGACAGAAAGTGTTTGGAAGGGACAGAAAGTGTTATAAGTGTAAAAAGGTAGGACATGTTGCCAGTAATTGCAGAGCAGCCCTAAGAGAGAGAAGAGAACGGAAAAGAATGGAATTTAAAAGGTTTGTTCGTACTGGCCACACGAATGGGTCTTTTAAACCAGAAAATATTCTTTTTCCTTCTGTTCTAATGGCACAACTAGAAAGAGAATCAGAATTACAGCAGCACAGACCGCGCCAAAAAAAAACCTTTTTCTCCAAAGGAATGTGCAAAAGATACGAAAAGTTAACTCAAAACTCAAAAGCTGCGGAGCATTAAAAAAAAAATCCTTTTAAAAGCAGGTTATTTATATGAGAAGCTGATTCGCTGTGTAGGAGAGAAGTTTGTGTTTATGTCCTTTGTGTGTCTGTATTGTGGTTTCTGTATTGTGTGTAAACCAGTAAAAACATGTCAATTGCATTTCTATAGGATTAGGATATGTTGGAGAGATTTTAAGCTCGCACGTATTGTTTAAATTATATAGGGTGTGTTCATAAGTTGATCTAACCTCAGTTTAGTTAATTGTCCCATTTTTATTTTTGAAAGGTCATATTTTTATTTTTGAGAGGCCATATTTTTATTTTTGAAAGGTCATATTTTTTATTTTTGAGAGGCCATATTTTTATTTTTGAGAGGCCATAAATTTTTTCGGTTTTATTGCCGTGGAGAGAGCTCCATTTTTAACTTTGAGCTGAAGTTTCAATCCAGTAATTAATATTTAGAAGACGGAGAAACTGTTTTGTTATCTGCTTTGCACTCAAGGTCTTTTTTTTGGCGAAACGCCCGGGCTGGCAAATTGCCCAAGATAAACAAGCTCTGAAATTTTTCTCTGAGTGTCTTTAAAAAAAAAATAATGCCGTCAGTGTGTTCGGCACTGTGCAAAGAGATTATATTACAAGAAATTTAGTGTGAAGTCCTATACAAAAGCATTTGACTATTATATGAATATGTGATGTATTTTATAACTTCTAACCATTTATTTTTTCCATAGGTGTTCTATTTTATTATAAGCAGTAGTTATTGTTAAAATATTTGTAGAATGTTTTGCCAAAGTGGTGCATTGGGAGTCACCTCTCGTTTTTGGATATGTTCTAACAGGAGTTAAAGGACAGGTGATATATAGTTGCAAATACAGTTACATAAGTGAGCAGGGTATATATTATATGCAAGGCATTTCATATTTTTAGCAGAATAGTGTTTGGGGTGGAGGCCTGACTGGAATTGGCTAGGGGCATTTGTCTTAGTATAGGAATTGTTTAATTGGGAGTGAACACATTTTTGTCCATGACTTTGGATAGTAGTGTATTGTAGTGTATGAATTTATGTATAGCGTCAAAAATGTACTCAGCACTTCATAAAGAATACAGTAGAGGGAATTATAATAGAATAATAAGTGCAGCAAAATCAGACAATAGGAAAGGAAATCCCTGCCCTTAAGAGCTTACAATCTAAGGTTTAAGGGAAATTTACAGAGTTAGCAGGTGAGTGAATAAGTGCTGTAGATGGCAGTGCTTGGCCACAATGGGTTTGGTAGGAGTGACTGTGTGTGAAATAATAGCCATGAGTGCAGGCTATGTATGTAGATGTAGATAACAAAATCTGTGTTGCAATTGTTAAAAGTAGTTATGTTATATGACCTGGTATTCTCCATATCAGAAAAAATTCTTGTCTTGATTACATATGGACATATTTTACATCGATTGCAAGGATAGGATCCTGTCAATTTTGGAAAAAATTCTCTTTTGGAACGAGTTTTGTCTACTTTAATTACACTCGGAGAGATGATATTACCCAATGTTGGTAGTTTTTTAAAGACAAATTTGGGAGTCATTGTTGTTATCTCTCTCAAAAGAGGATCAACATTGAGAATGGACCAAAATTTGTTAATTATACGTTTAATCGCATAAGCTTGGTTACTAAAAGTAGTGATAAAATAAGGGGAATCCAGGTCATATTTAATTCTATCTTGTTTACCTCGTTTTAAAGAAACCTGACTACCGTCCAACATCTCATCTCTATTTTGGTTGAGAGCATTGAGATTGGCTTCCATCATGTTGTCATTTGGAGATGTGATATTTTTATTTGTGCATTTATATCCTTAACCATTTCTTTGTGTGTGTGTGTGTATATATATGCATGATGAAGCCACTGTACAAATGAATGGGTGCAGGGTGGCTTAACCCCTTAATTATTTTTGCGGTTATTTACCGATAAGGTGATTAAGGGGTTAAGTGATATCAGAATTTATTTGCAATGTATTTTTGTGGAAATGGAGGACAGAGGGAATTCATATTGCTGAGGTAAGAAGAACTGTATTCATTTTATTATGCTAATTAATGTGTTTAATAATGGACAAATAATCTATTATCCATATATCTGGATAATAGTTATTTTGCCCATTACTGTACTGTATGTGTGTTTGATGGTGCGGGGGGGGGGGGGGGTTGATTTATTTTAATGTAGGACCATGTTTATTTTTTTGACATACAGGATTGGTACCTTAGGTCTGCGGGGACCTCTGGAGACCACCTGAAGACCCCCGGACGCCCACGGGTACCACCTGCAGACCCACAAATGGGGGACACCTGCGGGGAAGAACCGGGGGCCTAACAGCTGTGGGGCCCCCGCAGACCCGCATGGACCACCCAAGGGCCCCAGACCCCTGTGGGAACCAACCGAGGGCCTCAGACACCTGTGGGGCTGTCCCGGGGACCCCCAGACACCTGCGGGCCAACCCGTGGACCCCATTTGGAGCCACGGTGACCCGCGGGGACTACCTGGAGGTCCAAGGCACCTGGCGGGGACCACCAGGAGGCCTCCAGACCCTGGAGTACTGGTATACTGTGGGGCCTGCGGACACCCGTTGGACCACCGAGGACTCCCGTGGGCCTGAGGTATTAATCCTGTATGTCAAATAATAAATCATGTTTTATGGAGGGGCACAGGGGGTGGGTGGGTTATGTATTGTTTATTATATATAGTAATGTTTATTGTGGGGTTGTGTATTGTTTTGATTGTGGGTAGTGAAGGTTGGGGGTATTGTCCCCAAGGGAGGTTGGGTAGGCCTCCCATTGGGTAGGGTTCAGGGTGGTTAGGCCTCACGGGGTGGGTAGTTGGGGAGGTTGCAGGACCACCCGAGGGCCACCGCCGGCCTATAGTATCATTCCTGTGCCTAAAAATAAATAAATATATGTAATGTATGTTAGGGGGATATCGGGGTTGTTGGGGGCACAGGAGGTGGGTAGTGTATTAGATATAGTAATGTTTATTGAGGGGCAAGGAGGTGGGCAGTGGGGCTGTACTGTGTATATTGTTTATAGTGTGGGTATCGGGGGTGGGTGAAGGGGGTATTGGCCCCAAGGGTGGGTGTTTAGACCTTGCGGGTGGGTAGCGGGAGGGGTTAAACCCTTCATTACTGTTGCGGTATTACCCGCAAAGGTAATGAAGGGGTTAAGTCCACCCGCAACCCGCCCGCAAAGCCTAAAAATCCACAAAGGGCCAAATACCCCCTTCACCCACCCCCGCTACCTACAAAATGACTTGCACGGGTGGTTAACCCCTTAATTGCCTTAGCGGTTAGTCGCTAAAGTAATGAAGTGGCCTGTAAAAGCGTTTAACCTGCATCGGATTCATGCTGGTGGGCTCCGGTGCTGGTATTAATGGCTATCAGCTCCAGAGACCCCCGGCATCAATCCCAGGCAGGGAAAGGGCCTGATTTTTTCTATGTCCCACCAGTCAGCCCTTGCTTCTTGCCAACTTTTTGTGGCGGAGCGATTTTTGAGAAAATGTTTCCATTCTAGAGTGGCGAACAGCAGGTTTGAAAAGCTGGTGAGAAGCGGCAAGATAGGGCTTATCGCCAAGCGTGCAACGGATTTTATTTTACGCCAAAACAAACCGGCGGATTTTCCTAATCTCGCCAGCTTTTCGGCCCTTACTAAATCGCAGTAGGCATATTTGCCAAAAAACTGGCGAGATAGGGCTTATCATTGTTTACAGCATAGGCCCCACAGTGTCAACTCCGCAATTTGCTCCGAAAGGTTGCCCTTCACTTTGAAAAACTTTAAAATAGAGCGTATTACTCCATGAGCAGCTGAGTTCAAATCATTAGTAGTCTACCTGAGGGCCACTGCCAGCCCATAGTATAATTCTGTGCAAAAAAAAATAATTAAGATATTTAATGTATGTTAGGGGGGTATAAGGGTTGTTGGGGGCACAGGCAGTGGGTGTGTATTGCAATGTTTATTGGGGACAATTGTCCCCAATAAATATGCTTTTGTGCCTTTACCCCTTCATTGCCTTAGCGGATAGCCGGTATCCCTCTGCAGGATTTTAATCCCCCGGTCACGTGACGCGGCAGCTTTAAAAGCACAGGGGATACCGGCATCCCATAACAGGGCCTGCATCTCATGAAGCAGGGGGTCCCCGAGGCTCAAACCAATGCGGTTCAGCTCAGGAGACCCCCTATAAATGTACACCCCCTATAAATGTACACCATTATTAAAATGTGTATTTATGCTTTACGGTCGCCTGTAAGAGCCGTGCATGGAGACGCAGCATCTTCATGCAGTTCTTACAGGCGGCTTTTTTCCCTATCAGCTATCGCACTTTACAAGTTTAAGCACGATAGCAGGGGGGGTGAGGGGGGAAGTTCGCGCAATCGGGCATATTTTTGCTCGGCCGGGCCAAAATGCCTTGAACTTGTTAGTGAATCCCGCTTTTGGCTTCACTTTTTATCAGCTGAGCACACATTTTCCAATCAGTTGCAAAAACGCGGTGCTTAGTGCAAAGCCCCCTTTGTCTTTTGTTGAAAATATTAAAATGAACAGATTGCATTGTAATGTTTTTTTCCATATTACAATAAGAAGAACACAGTTAAGTAAAAGTTGCGCACTAAATTTTTTTTTTACATGGTAGGTGCACTATGGGTTGGGGGGGCCTGCTCCTTTAATTTGTCCTGGGACCCATGATTTCTGTTGACGGCCCTGACCGTGCTTCAGCTGGCTTAGTAATTACAGAGCTCTGTGCTGCTCCACTGGCTCACGCGAACGCTATCCCCTATGTACGTTTCGGCATGGGACACGCCTTCTTCCTGTGGTGAGCGTATCAGCGCTAGCATCCGCCCCTATATACACAAAAAAAAAACGGGTTGTCATAGCAACTTTATGCCATTGTTATTACTATATCTGCACACTTCTACAGATGATTATTTGCAGGGAATAGACCTGCTATGTTATCCAGCTAGATCATTCAGCCCTTCGAGTATTTTACCCCAAAATAGGCATATTGGTTCCGACAATTTTGTTGTTGTGTCATGATATGCCTTAAACGTGGCATTTTGTAAGGCTGATTACACAGGACTCTGTGGCACTGCTATTGTTACATTTGCATACCATCACAGATGATTAGCTGCAGGGATTAGACATGCTTAGATATATAGCTTGATTAATCATCTTCCTTGTAGATCATATACTGTACGTATATCTGGACATTTTTTTGTGATTGCACAACAGATTTTGCATACATCAATTATTGGGGCAGGTTTGCTAAACCTTGTCTCCCATTGTGTCACGTGTATCTGTACTGAGTGTTCAATGCTTTTTTGTTATGGTTACCTTGGGGGGTTTTACATATACGGGTTCAACAAATTACAAGAGTTACTATTATTGTTGAAATCGTAGGATTAAAGTGATACATGGTACTATCTATGTGGCAAGAACTTAAAGAGAGTGAGATGCCGTAAATGAGACATTTATGCAAGCCACACAATTGATATACAAACTTGCTACTGTTTTATAGATTGTCACACCTGTTTCAAACCCACTTGTATGCGTTGCCTTAAAGTGTTTTACCTCACTGAGTCTACTCAGGACTCATTAACATCTAACGGGCTTATACATACCAAGCATCATCCTGAACTATTAATCCTGTGCATATCAAAGGAAACTACCAATTCAATAGGGTCTAACTCAGACATATGAAACACCCACATTAACTCTGGTTGTGTGTATTATTATGGATTATTTAATTAACTTAATATGATTGGTTATCCCTCACTTTGAATTAATGACCAGACAGGTCAATTGGTTAAACACCTAGAACTGGTATTTTTATTAGGTTTTTTTCCCCCACTTGCTTTACCTTAAGTGCCAATTACTTTTAATTAAATTAGATTAAATATTATGTTTTAAATTATTTACATGATACAATTTACTTGATTTTGGTGCGCCAAATAGGGAGCTCTGTCTCTAGGGCATCGCTGCACTAATTTTCTCTTGTACGCAATTCTCCCAGGCAGCACATAGTCTTCACAGGATAGGTTTGAGTGGGACCATCAAATATCCACTATAAAAAGTTGTAAATAACCTGGTCTCCCATGACAGGCTTTAATACCTTGAGCCCTTTATAATTGTATTTCTCAGTCAGTCAAGCGGCAACATCTTAAGTGCACTCATTGGCACCACACTTCTAAGACACTGGTAAAATATTTGTCAACAATCATACAGTCAAGGTGTCGAAATGTATATTACATGGTAAAATCATAATTTTTTTAAGCTGTCCTGATGAAATTATGCAATTAGTGTAACCAGACCTTTAGAATTAACAGAATAACTATTTTCTTATTTAAAACATTTCTGAAGCAAGACTGCCCTCTGTCTATTACAAGAAAATATTGCAATGCCAGCTCTAAATAATAATTTCATACTATAAAGAATTCACAAAATTCTGAAGAAGCTTGGAAATTCAACTACATCATTACTGTATATATACAACGTGGATTTCACCGACATATTAAGTGCCTGCGTGGATTCCAATGCTCTTATGGATTATTACAATAGAGATTTGGGGGCCGCGATGGATACTATTGCTCCTGTTCGTATAGGACCCCTCGCCTCACACTATTATACTCCTTAGTTTGACAGTTCAAGTAGGGAATTTAAGAAGGGTTGCACGCTTGAACGGTGCTGGCGAAATCTTGCATGGTTGAGAACAAGCTGAACTGGTTGACCACATCACAAAATACCAGTTCACAATTACTAGTAAGAAGTCAGAGTTTCTGTCACATGAGATCATGGCAGCGGACAATAGACCAGCTCAGCTTTTCCGCACTGTGGATAAACTCTGCAAACCAGCATGTCTGCAGTCTGGTGAAGCCTTTTGACAGTCCCATTGTGATGACTGCTCACTTCTCTGATAAAGTAACTTCCATCCGGGCTGGGGTCCTGACTGTGCTATTTAATAAGTGTCAGGGTTCTCGGCATGAAAATACAGGCTCTCTGGCTTTATTGACTAGCTTTGACCATCTGGATGTAGAAGACCTTGTGCAAACAATCCATGGAATGTGTCCCACTACCTGTGATTTTGACTCAGTCCCAACACACCTTCTCTAAGCCTGTGTTGATGTAATCGGCATAGTGTTTGCCAAAATAATCCTGTGCTCTTTGCAGATGGGGATCTTTTCTGATCCACTGAAATAAGCAATCAGACCTCTTCTAGAAAAGCCTTAATGGCAAATTACAGGTGTATCAAATCTTCTTTTTCTAGGGAAGGTTATTGAGAAGGTGGTGGCAACCAACTGGAGAGCCGTCTATCACGCCATGAAATTTATGACCCATTCCAGTCAGGATTCAGAAGAGGACATAGTACTGAAACAGCTATGATTTGTGTACTAAACTATCTCCTGATGATGAGACATAGGTGACTGTTCGATCTTAGTACTCCTTGATACTGTGGGCCATTGGATATTAATGGAGTGCCTGAAGGATTTCTGTGGACTTGGTGGTGCAGTTCTCACTGGCAAGTCTCAGAGAGTATTTTCAGAAGTGTACTCCTCTGCACCCATTCCCCTTTCATGTGGAGTGCCACAGGGTTCTAGCCCATCTCCTATGTTGTTTGCAGTGTACATGCTGCCACTAGGTGACAATCAGATGGCTTAGGTTATCACTGCTATTCAGATGACACAAATGTACTTGTCCTTTGCACCAGTCACTAAGGACCCATTATCAACATTCAATATATGTTTATTTAAGCTCCTAGAGTGGATGAGTTACAGTTGGTTGAGGTTGAATCAGGATAAGACAGAAGTGATCATGGTGGATGCTCATCGTCAGAAGACTAGATTGCAGTTAGTTCAACACACTGGCCTTTAGCTTAGGGGTTCCCACCTGCTAAACTCTGTCCATGAGTGGTATATTGGTGTTGTCTTTGACTGTAACTTGACCCTCGAACATCAGGTGCCAGCCGTAACCAAATCTTAATGCTTTCGCCTAAAGTACATAACCAGGATTAAGCTCTTGATTCTCTCAGAGACTCTTACTATGCTTGTCCATGCCTTTGTGTCCTCACGCCTGGACTACTGCAATGCACTCTGTGATGGTCAGGGGGTACCCAGGCCAATAATAAAGATATTATGCCCGGCTGGGTGCCTGTGAGCCATATTGGGGAGTTTGAAGTGTCAGCTCATCAACCCTGTTATGGCATGTGAACTGTATTGTAATAAACAAATTCAATCTCTACCACCACAGTGTACATCTGCATTGCCTCAAAGGCGGAGAGCCTTTGGCGCAGCTGAAGGGCAGCAAAGGGTGTGAGCTGTTTGCTAATGTTTGGTTATGTTAAAGCTGCTCTATTTCAATTTGAAACTCACAAGCCCTTTATCCCCTGCACCCAATTTTCCAACTATCTGTCTATGAAATGTCTGTGAATTCACTGTATAACCCTGTTCTTTTATTGTTACCATGTATTTCTTTATAACTCTGTGCCCAGGACATACTTGAAAACGAGAGGTACCTCTCAATGTATTACTTCCTGGTAAAACATTTTTATATAAAAAAAATAATAAAAGATTTCTGTGTGTGTTACTGTTCCAGGAGCGCCAACCAGTGGCGATTCGCAGGGCGTGAGTTTCAGGGGGGATTTATGGTAAAAATGTTGTCAGGGTGTGTTTGGGTAGAAGGGGACCAGAGTTGCTGGCTACCCCAAAAATGTACCCAGGAATCGTACCAGATTCCTGGGGACATGAAGACACAGACCACTGGACAAAATCCTCCCTAGGAAGCAGTTAGGCGGTTCACCGCCAGGGCTCCCTGCTTCAGCACAGACCAGAACAGTAAGACGGGCAGGGGGATAAATCACATTCAAGGGTCCCTCGGTATATGCCCAAAGCCTCAGAACCCAGTATAAGGGTTCGGAGTCTCTCCCACCATGTATAAGGCTGCACTTATAGTGCCGGCGACACGACGTCGCATCAAAACAAATGCATTGAATCTGTCGCATGCGCTTATAGTAGGCGCGACCTGAAACTCTGTAGTCAGTAGAATTTGATTTTTCCAGCAACGGTCTCACCCTGTGACAGGCTATAACCCTAGCTTCTGATGCAGGAAGAGGAGGGATGTGTGTGTCTGTGGGATTGTGCGCGTGAGTGTGATTCTGTGTGTGAGAGATTGTGTGTGTGTGATTGTGCAGGGTCTCTCTGACGGCAGCACCTAAAGTCAGCTGGGCTAAGCTTACGGCATGAGAGGGAGGCCAGGCGCGCACGTGAGCAGCCAGCGTGGGACAGACAGGTGCCTGAAGCGGGGCAGGGCCGGCGGCAACTGCTGTGACCTGCCGCCAGGCCCCTCACAGTCCCGCCAGCCACCGACCCCCCCCACCCCTGTAACACCGCCAGCCACTGTCCCCCCTCTCCCCACAGCACCACCAGCTGCCGGGCCCCCTGCCACCGTAGCACTGCCAGCCCCTGCAGCCACAGCCCCCCCTACAGCACTGCCAGTCACAGCCACCGGCACACCGCCCCTCCCCCCCACCCCTCTGCAGTCACCGGCCTGACCCGAGATCATCCCCAAGGTAAGCCTGATTTTTATATGTATTGGGGTGTATTTTTTAGATGCAGTGGGGAGTTGGGGTGTTTTTTTTTTTAGATGTATTTATGGTGTAAATTTGTATATGTATTGGGGGGGTTAAGTAAAAATCGAGCGCAATTTTTTTTCTTCCATGGTAGGTGCACTATGAGTTTGGGGGGGGCTGCTCTTTTCATTTGTCCTGGGCCCCATGATTTCTGTTGGCGGCCCCGATTGTGTGTGTCTGTCAAGTGAAACACACTATATGAACAACTTTAAAATAGTAAATTCTCCCATAATTTAAAGTAAAAGTAAATTCAGCATACAAACAGAAATTACAATGCCTCTCTGTTTCAGCCTTCCCCCTTGCCTTCCATCACTCCCCTTGTAGCAGGAGACGTCTCCCAAACTCAAATTACAACTTTTGCAAGTGCAACGGGTGACGTCATTCGTAGCCGTAGCTGGGACTATAAGCGTAGCCTTAGGTGTGGAGAGTGAAATATTTTCTATGTCCCGCTCTGATGAAAAGATCAAGAGCTTGGAGTGTGTCGAAGTTTTTCACAAGTACAACGTTTCTGCTCACTTCTGTTAGGAAGCTCGTAGAGCTCGGAGGATAAATGTGCATGCATCTCGAGTCAAACACAAACATACACGCGCACACACACAACTTAGAAATATTTCTGGTAAGTTGATGGTGTAGAATGTAGACCTGTTTTACAGTAAAATAAAATGGAAAAATGTTTCTAAGTCCAGCGCTTAGAGAATAAAAAGTGGCTTTTTGATAACTTCTGTTAGGAAGCTCCAAGCACTCTGAAAGTGGCCGTGCGAGTTGTTCAGATGGAAACATATAAACGACCATAACTCCATTTTTATAACATTTCATAAAAATTGATGAATGAAAGTCCAACTATATTGATGTATTAAACAGGATAGGAATAATTGAGCTTTCCTTCAGAACACCGGAGACAGGGAAACACTCATTTTATTACATCACTCCATTGAGTATGCGTGTAGTGGTTCACTGTAAATAATATGAGGATGTGCAGCTCCGGACTTTTAAGGCAACCTGCTGGCTTTGTGCCACACTGTCTGTTGGAGCCTTGAGTTGAAAGCCTCAGAGCTTCTGAGATGTCAAGTTGGAAGGGATAACTCAAGTATCCCCATCCTAGTGTGAAGTCCAGGGTATTTGGCAAATGGTTGCCCAGCCCAGACTTACTGTCGCCAGGTAGAGGGGTTGGGTCCTCTATGCTAAGTGGCAAAGGTGCTAGGTTGGCACATGCCCTTAGCATAATAGGAAGCCACCCCTGCCAGGTTTCGGAAGTATTGGCAACTCCAGGATAGGTGGGGAAAGTTATTCCCACAGAGAGTTTGGCTGCACTTGTTAGATTATAGGGTTCGGAACCCTATAAGAATGTTTATTTTTTTTATTCCAGATGTCGCAGTTCACTTATGCCTTAAAAATTACTTGCGACTCTTAAGACCCAACAGAAATAGAAAATGTGGGATGAATATTTTCTAAATAAAGCAACAACTTCCTATATTATGTAGCATTTATAATATTGAAGTATAATTGTTAATGTGCTTTTTGAATTAAACAGAAACCATTTGGCAATTACAATTATAGAGTTAACAAATAAAATATCAGCCATTACCAAATTTGGTCTCACTGAAGACCAGGGTTAAATGGAGCAGTTTGAAAGCAAGTGCACGACAGCAAGTATTTTAAACCGCTCAACATAATATGTATTCAAGTACTTTAGCAATAGGATTGATACTTGGACCCCTGCTTTTTAACTTGTTTATTAATGAATTTGAGGTTGGCAGAGAGAGCAAACTCTCCATCTTTGCTGATGGCACTAAATTGTGAAAGGTAGTAGAATCACAGCAGGGTGTAATTTCTCAACCAAAGGATTTGGAGAGGCTGGAAACTTGCAGAAACTTGGAGAGGCTGGAAACGTTGCAGATAAGGTTTAATACAGATAAATGTAAGGTTATGCATTTAGGAAACAGGCGACTTACAAATTAAATGGGGATACATTAGGTCGATGGAGAAAGATTTAGAAGTGCTTGTAGACAGCAGGCTTCGCAATAGTGCCCAAGCAATTGCAACAAAGGCAAATATTATCTTATATTGTATTAAACGGGGAAGGGAAGTAAACATAATTATGTCCATTTATAAAGCATTAGTAAGACCACACCGTGAATATGGAGTAATTTTGGGGCACCACTCAATAAAAAAACATTATGGAACTAGAAGAGAAAATCCATTAGACTAATAAAGGGGGTGGACAATCTGATTTATGAGGAGAGGCTAGCTAAATTAGATTTTGTTCACATCAGAAAAAATGCTTCCAAGAGGGGATATGATAACTATATATTTGGGTACAAGTACAAGGAGCTTTCAAAGGAGCTATTCGTCCCAAGGGCAGTGCACATGACATGGTTATCCCTTAAGGTTGGAGTAAAAGAGATTTCACCCGCAACAAAAGGGAAGGGTTCTTTACAATGAGGGCAGTTAAAATGTGGAATTCATTATCCATGGAGACTGTGGTGGCAGATACAATAGATATGCTTAAAAAAAAGTTGGACATCTTTTGGAAATTAAGGTTATACAGGGATATACCAAATAAGTAAACATGGGAAGGCTGTTGACCCAGGGATAAATCTGATTGTCATTACTGGACTAGGGAAAGAATTTATTTCCCACCTTATGAGACAAATTATCCAATGCGATCACTGGGTTTTGTTTGCCTTCCTCTGGATCAATAAACTGTAAGTACAAAATATAGGAAAAAGCAGCGGTGCGCAAACTGGGGGGCACGGGCTGCGTGCGGGGAAAGCTGGGGGCGGGCAGAGCTGTGCACAGGCAGCCAGAAGCTCTGTGCTGAGGCTCTGTCATGCAGAGGGGTGGGGCCCTGCTGCAGGGGTGGGGCTTTCCTTCCCTGCACACAGACATCCCCCCCCTCCTCCTGTGTTACCTGTCCCAATTTTCAGCAGCATGGGGGACAGGAGCAGGCTTACAGTAGTACTTCCTCCCCCAGGTGAAAGTCTGTGACTTATGGTTGTGTCTGTCTGTGTTGTGATTGTGTGTTGTGTGGTCTGTTGGTTGTGATGGTATGTGTTGCGATTGTGTATGTGTGCTGTCTGTGTGTTGTGATTAAATGCAGCGGTGCGCAAACTGGGGCCGTACGGTCTCCAAAGCTTGGCACTTCGGGAGACAAACAAACTTGACTTTGAAACATGCTCAGCAGCAACACACACACACACACACACACACACACACACACGAAATTATGCAGGACACCCTGTGCTCATGCTTGGAGAGTTGGTGATGTCACAGCTCTCAGCGGCAGCGTGGACGCAGCTTAATTTTGCAAGAGGGAGCTGTTGAAATATGTCTAAATACTTGTATATTTACATTGTATACCGTTTAATAAAAGTTTTTTTTTTCTTATGTGATTGATTACATCAGGCAGGGGGGGGGGGCGAGAAATTTGATGTATGAAAAGGGGGGCTTGGCTTAAAATGTTTGCTCACCCCTGGGATAAAGTATAGTCAGCTGAATTTAAAATACTTCATAGGTATAACTTATTTGCAACATCATCTCTTATGTACATATGTAATATCTTCAAATTTATAAGTTTTCTCTTTTTTCTTTAAAGAGGCAGACATCTTTCACAAAGTTGTTGGAAGTGGTGCCTGTATTCATGTGGATCTCTCCAAATTAAACAAACCTTGAAAAAGTAGCAAGTTACAAACAAGTAGATTCAGATTGCCACGTTTTGGGGACATTTTAAAATCATTGAATAAGATTGACTAGTTGCTCTAGTTTATTTTGAATATCTAAAGACATGTACCATGGAGTGCATGAAGACCAAGCTAGAAACAGAAAAAAGTGTAAGCGTCCATTCCATAACATATGCTGGAGCCTGTAACATTAACCCCTATTCCATCAAATAAACTTTTAGGATTTCAGTATATAGTGGCAGTAGAGATTTTGTAGGTCCAGCTGCAAGAACAGTGCAGAAGTATTTACGGGCATGCAGATTGCTGCCTCCCTTTTTAAATTTCACAGGGGGGTAAAAAACTCAGGTACACACGTGTGTACATACACACAATTATAAGAAGAGCCTCTAATACTTTCAGACTTTAACCATATTGTTCTCAATTATGCCCCCAAAAAACTGCAGTGCCAAACTTGTGAACAGGACCACCATAATTACACCATTTAATACTGACCTAGACTCCAATGGGGCATTCCAGTAGACCTACTCATTCTTTTTTTAAATTGCTGACATTTTCAACCCAAAATGGACCATTTTCAAGAAAAACAGAAGTTAATCCACTCAGAAAAATACATAGAGTGGAGTGAAGGACACATCGAACAGCTGTTGTCATGGGTAACAAAATGACAGGGGGGAGGAAATACTTTCTAGTCGAGTTATCGGAAATATATGTATTAAAAAAAAAATGACAGGAATTAAACATCCTAAAGAAACAAAGAAAAAGAATACTCTAGCAAAAAGAACAAGCCTCCTCATTCAGTGAGGGAACCCACACCAATCACGTCTCACGGAACATTCCTCTAGTAGGCACAACGGAATAGATTGTTTTAGAATGCCGCAGCGATAGGGATCATATCACCCAATAAGAACAATATTAAAGTAGTTCCATAGTGACCCAGCAAAATTGTAAATTATATTCCAGAAAATATCAGCTCTACATGAAATGGTCAGTCTCCACATATTGAAAAGACAAGGAAAGCCCAATGTAGAAAGAAGAAAATTTAAAACAACTTACCGTAATTTTCTTTTCCTGGAACCATGGCAGTGGGCACATAGTTACCCTCCCTTTGCATGTCTAATGCCTATGTGCCCACTGCCATGGTTCCAGGAAAAGAAAATTACGGTAAGTTTTAAATTTTCTTCTTTTCTGATCACCCTGGCAGTGGGCACTTTTGGGACATACCCCAGCAGTGCCAATTTTAGGGAGGGATACATAAGAAATAAACCACCAGTCAATGCCGTTATCAGTTTGACATTGATTAATTCACTTTACACTTTATTTCACTACAGATTGTAGAACTCTACGCCCAAAGCTTGCGTCAGCTGATGATTGTACGTCTAATCTGTAGTATTTCAAGAATGTATTGAACGAGGACCAGACTGCTGCTTTGCATATCTGTCCTGGTGTAGCCTGGGCTTTAAATGCCCATGACGTAGACATGGCCCTTGTAGAATGAGCTTTAATGTTCAAAGGTTTATCTTGTCCTTTGGTCTCATAAGCTTTTTTAATACAAGACACTATCTATTGGGAAATTGTTGTCTTAGATGCCGCTTGACCTTTCTTCGGTCGTTCTGGTATGATGAATAGTCTGTCTGATTTTCTGACATTTCGCATCCTTTCCATATATACCTTTAGGCATACCACATCTAGTTTGTGTAATCTCTCCTCTTTCTTGTTCTTTGGACCTGGACAGAATGACGGGATCACGATTTCTGATCCATATGGAGCTGTGATACGACCTTTGGCAAGAATTGATGCACTGGTCTGAGAACTGCCTTGTCTTGGAGCACGACTAGGAATGGTTCCTTAACTGATAGAGCCTGTAGTTCTCCCACTCTCCTTGCTGAGATGATTGCAATCAAAAACGCCATCTTCCACGATAACCATCTCAAACCTATCTCTTGTATAGGTTCGAAAGGAGGGGCCGTTAATACATCCAACACTAGGGACAGGTCCCATGTCGGTACTCTGTTTTTAATTTGAGGTCTTAGTCTTTTAACTGCCTGCAAGAACCGGATGATTAATCTTTCCATTGCCACTCTTGGTGAGAAGAAATTTTGTTTTTCTTTTGTGCACCAATCCCAGAAACAAAGCCAGATTCTATGGTACACTTTTGATGTGGATCCCTTTCTTATGTATAATAGGGTCTGGATTGTCTTGTCTGAACAACCTTTCAACCTCAATGTTTCCCTCTCAATTGCCATGCCGTCAAGGCCCATTGTTTGGCGTTCGGATGGCATATTGGCCCGTCGCACAAGTTCTTTGTGATCTGGTATGTGCCATGGTGTATCCACCGCCATGTTTACCAAGTGTGTGAACCAAGGCCTTCTTGGCCAGAATGGTGCTACCAATATCACTTCCGCTTGGTCTTCCCTGATTTTCCTGATTGTTTTCGGAATTAGGGGAATTGGGGGAAACTAGTATGCCAACTTGAAATCCCATTTGAAGCTGAGAGCATCTGTGCTTTTTGCGCTTGGATGAAACCAACTTGCACAGTAGTTCTTTACCTTGTGGCTCTGGTGTGTCGCCATGAGATCTATGTCTGGCTGACCCCATCGCTCTACCAGCTCTTGAAACACCTGTGGGTCTAATGCCCATTCTCCTGGGTGTATAATGTTGCAACTTAGAAAGTCTGCTCTGACATTTTCCAGTCCTGGGATGTGTACGGCTGTAATTTCTGAAAAGTGGCCCTCTGCCCAAGAGAGGATTTCTGCTGTGAGATTATCAGCTTTCTGCTCCTGGTTCCCCCTTGTTTGGCTATATACTTTACAACCGACCGGTTGTCTGACTATCTTTATATTGCCATCTTTTATTTGGTCTTGGAAAGCTTCCAGGACCCTTTGTACTGCTTTTAGTTCCAGCAGATTTGATGGACGATGCTGTTCCTGGTTTGTCCAGGTTCCTTGCACCAGTGTTTCTCCCATTTGGGCTCCCCAACCTGCGTTGCTCGCATCTGTTGTGATTCTTTTCCACTTTACTGGGTGTAGTGTCCGTCCTTTCCCTTGATTTCGGGTATCTTCCCACCACTTTAACTCCTCTTTTGTGCGTGGGTGTAACAAGATTCTTTGTCTTGTATTCTTGTGGTTCCCGTTCCATTGTTATAAAAAATTGTTTTGTAACGGTCTCATATGGAGCACTGTCCATTTTATGACGCTTAGTGTTGAAGCAAATTTCCCTAGAAGTTTCATGCATTCTTCTGCTGAAGTTGTGGTTGCTTTCCTGAGCATCCTCGCTTGTAGTGCTATGTCTTGTGTTAGATCTCTACAGATCAGGTCCTTCTAGGGCAAGCAAAACATTTTCTCCCGGGAGCTACTGAAACGCAACAGATATGGGATGCTTTCAATTAGCGTAGCATATACGAGCTCGGAGCTGTGAAAATTCAAGGAAGCTAGTGGTTGAATTGTCACAACTAAATTTTAATGATTCTCAAGCAGGTTTATATACACAAGGCAGGGACAAAAATACAGTTGTCTTCTGTTACAAATATGAGTACACATCTAAATTTACATGTATCCTTCACATAATGCCTTTTCTGTAGAGCTTAAAACATTTAACTGCTGAGCAAGAGACATATACAATGGTGACTTATAAGGCAGCCCTATCCTCTGTTTTAACAATATTTTGACAGGCATTGAACAGTTGGTCTGCAGCTATTTACGATAGCCTCCCGTGAAAATAGCAAGGCCAGCGTATTCTTTTTAACCTTATCAATTCCAGAAGACAGTTTTAACCTTACATCCCCTCCTTTTGTTCTGAAAGAACAAACCAATTGACCAGTCCCATTTATTCTTCTGCAAACCACTAAGGAGAGGAAAAACTCCAAGGAAGAAACCTCCAAGAGACCATGTGCCTGCAGAAACCTATCTCTTTTAGGTATCTCGTCAGAGATGAACATATGGGTGGTTGACGAGTACCAATACTATTGGTATTTCTCGCTCTCTTTGTGGGAGGTATATACATAATGGTCGAGCTAGAAGCAGAAACATCTTTCTTTGGCAAAAAATAGAGCTGATTACAATTTTAGCCATCTAGATTAATTCATACACACAGAGTAATAAACCTGCGATTATCCTAATTCCGAAAAGAATTTAATTCCCAATACATCGAGCCAATTTTCAAGGCCAAATGTAAAATCAAACTCTTTTGTTTCCTCTCGCATTCTAGATTAAATTTCTGCTAGAGTATCCATATCATGGTGTAAACTTTTTGATTGGGTGTCAATATAAGAACGGCATTCTTTACCCACTAATTTACAAACCCCTCCTTGTGCTGCCATCAGATAACCCAATGCCATACAATTTTGCAAAACTACTGTCCTTATCTATTGCTGAACCTTAAAAATAGCGTCTTTTAGTATTGTGAAAAACAACATTTATATTGACTACTGAAAAATCCCCTTTTGCATATAAATCATACATTCCTAACAGGGTATTAGACTTCCCACTACTCTCTTAACTGAGCTATTTTTAATAATTAATGCCTTTCAATTTCGTATTCTTTGCTTAGGTATGATGAACATTATTTAAATTCTATTTCTGAGCATAAGTGGGGGTTGGTGTGGGTTAATATTTCCTAGGAGCGACTGCCCAACACATACATCTTACATACTACATTTACTCAGAATATCGGAACAGACAAAATGGCTGCCATAGGCAAAATGGTTGACTTGTGATCCTTTCCTTGTGGTTGACACACGCCCTTGGGTGACCTCCCCACCTTCCTCTTTTCCAATCTTCTCAGCCCCCTCTTCCTTTAGAGACAGTCTTTTTAAAGAACAGTTAACCATATCATAGTCCTGCCGGACCAAAAAAAAATAGTCCCATAGTACATAACTTGATTCCTTTCTGGCCATTGTATCGGCCCAGTTGATTTCTTTTTTTTCGGTCTCTTCTTCTGGGGGACTGCTGATATCTTCATCACCAAAAAGAGACATAGCATCGGTGGGGGGGTTGCAACGCACTTCAGGACCAAAGTTTTGCTGTTCATAACACAGAGAGTAATGAGTAGGACAGACACACATACAAAAACATCCACTAGCTTCGCTCCCAGCGAAATAATCTAACCACCAAGTCCCAACAAATCCCAACCCTCATCTCTACCTTCAAACACTGGAACCACTTTCCCAAATATCCTAACCTGGTCTAGTTGCAGGATAATAATTTATCTATCCTTCTATCACAGAGTCAATAATTTCCCTAGGGTAAACTTGTATTTCTACTCCCTTCATAACCAATTTCATATATATATAGTTCTACAAATATCTTATAGCATCTTGTCTTTTTCCAAGGGGTTAAATATAACTCTCGTGTTCCTGGGGTGCAATTTATTGGGTATGTATAGTACATTGGGATATATTGCACTAAGATGTGGGCTTTGTTTACCAGGATTCTATTATATAACAAAATATTCTTGTTACTACCCTATCGTCTTTATGTGGACACCACTTACAGTATATAGACCTAATAGAATAAACATTGTAATAAAATAATAAAACCTGTAAAAAGAAAGGTTATTAAAAAGTTCAAAGTTCATATGTTGAGGTCCGATTTTTCTTCTTATGAACTTTTCTCCTTTTTTTGGTTAGTGCCGGGTTTTCTTATGAACCAAAACACCAACTGAGAACGGCTGTGTCTTTAGGCCATCCCTCCTTTGTTGAGGTTTAATTTTGAAGCGACTGTGGGTGCACTTGTGTAACATGGATCCAGGAAAAATACTCTGATTGGGTAGAATCTGGAATAGGCCTCTCCACTTTAGATGAAAAGCGCTTTTGCGTCACCTTTATCTTCATCTAATTGGAAGGACTGCACCTGGACATGAGACACTCAGACAATTGCATTAGTTTCACACAATAGATGCTGATTAATATCGTCTGTTTTAGAACATAATCATACAACATCAAATCTACAAGGTACCTAGGGTGACCATTGGTCTTCCCATGAGAGAAAATTATATCTGATTGTCACATTAGGCTAGGCCAAATACACCTTTATATTTAAGGGATCAATCACAAGGCAAAACGGTGGTTCATTCGGATAAGACCTTGAAAACACAAACACAAGAAACAGAGAATATACTTTGGGGGACCTTATACTTATTAGGAAAATAACTTGGGGAGATTTGGACTCGAAATCCAGGAGTCTGGGGGGCACAGGGAGGCCCTGGTGTAATTCACACTGCGTTCCGTCAAATCATGCCTGCTTTCTGGGGTAAATTAAGTGATTTACAGCACTTTGGCCCCACAACTCCTGCAACCAAAATAATTATATTTCCACCCAAATATCCTCCTAAAACTGACACACAAGAAATTTCACAGTTCCGCTAAGGGAATATGACATAGAAAATAACAAGGTCAGTTCACTTTCAGGCCATTTATATCTGAGCTGGGGCATTGGAATGCTTATTCACATGTAATTCACATGCCAATTCACCAACCTGGGTTTAAATCACAGGACAAACACAATGCATTGCAGGCTTAGAACTCATAAAACAAACATGTAGACACAAGAGCTTGCACTCCACTATTTGCACCTATCATGTGGGGTTCTAAAACCTTCTCTTCTCTAGGACACCAGCTAAGAATACCTTGCTGACAGACAAGACAGGCCAAAATATCACCTCCCTTTCCCCTCATGTGCCAGGAGACTCTGTTCTCATAAGCATATTCTGTGCAGCTATTTCTCATAAGGGGCCACCCATACAAGGCAATCCACTTATAAGCCTGCACAGACAGCTGCAGGCCCATGAGGCAAAGGGAATACACAGAGAATGCATTAACTAGCCCACTGGGCTTACACAGTTAACCCTACATCCACAGTTTCTAGTTTATACCCATATGGGGTATAAAAAGGAAAAATTACAGGCAACATAGTAAGGTACAATATTATGTAACCATGCTGTAAAATGGCTACAGTCATCTCTCCTGCTGACAGTAAGGCCTGGTAAGTTATGGGCATGCCAGCAGTAATTATGGAGGTTTGCCCTCACACCCTGGTGAGGTGCCCTATGTATGGATGGGAGTGATTGCACCGAGGGGTGCACCACAGAGGAGTTCCTCACCAGGACCATCCACAAGCAGACACTGGGATCCTGATGAGATGGAGGCGCTGCACTGGATATAGGCACGACTCAAGTACAGTACCTCAGCTGCCTGTCTGGGTTGGCAATCCCCACACACCATCATGCGGGAGACTCAGGAGTCCTGTTGCCAACAGGTGCACCCCCAGACACTACACTAATGGGGACTGCTTAGACCACAGGGGCCAATATGAGATTGGGTGGGTCAGGCCAGGCCAGAAAATCCGTTACAATTATACCCAAGAGCCAAGAGCTGACACTCTCAGCCCTTGCCATATGGTTTCAGGGGCAGCCAGCAATAATAACAGCAATAACACCCTCCTTTTGTTCACTTGTATTACATGTGAACAATATCACATAAAGGATAACAGCATTTAAAGCATAACCTTAATGGAATTGCTTGATGTATAGCAAAACTAACCTAAAACCTTTGGGTATAAAATTTTCATAAAAAAATCTCAAAAGAACCCTACTGAATATAAATATAATCTGCTATAGTCTTCTGACAGAAACTTTTAGAACACAAAATAGCATCTGATTTGCTGAAAGAACAACCTGTAGCATAAAAACCTATAGACACAGATTTAAAGGTGGGACACATTTGAGAGAAAAAGAAGGTTAAAAATGATAAAATATTAAATATTTGATCAACTTTGCAGAAAAATAATTCCATAGAGAACTCTCTAGTATATGAGAAGGAGTGGCTCAGTGAGCAACGACACCGACTGGTACTGAGAGCTTGAAGCAGGGGAGCCCGGCTCAACTCCCAGTGTCGGCTCCCCGAGACTCCGGGCAAGTCACTCTATCTCCCTGTGCCTCAGGCACCAAAAACGCAGACCGTAAGCTCCACGGGGCAGGGACCCGCGCCTGCAAAAATGTCTCTGCAAAGCGCTGCGCACAACCAGCAGCACTATACAAGAACATGCTGCCATTATTATTATTATTATTATTAGTATACTGGCAGACCTGGTCAGGGGCCGTTGTCCTTGTACGTTGCTTTACTGCTATTTCGGGGTCTGCACACTTATACATGGCTCAGCACTAGAGTTTCTGTGCTGATTACATTGGACTAGTGGTTACTTTATCCATCTGTTCCCACTGCAATACACTAGTGATTCTATGCAGTTCATCAGTGATCCAGAACATTACATTGTGTTCATACTATAGGGTCTGAGCGTTTAATATTTGTTTTAATCCCCATTTTAATCCCCATTTTAAACGGATATTAAAGATTTAAGTTTTAACCACTTCGTTACCCACCCACCAGGTGTTTAGAGTGCTCATTTTGGGTTACTGTCCTCTGTTTATTTGAACTCTATATTAATCAATTTACACCTTTTTCCATTTCAAGCCATATAACAAGCTCAAATAACTCTCTGGGCTTCCTGCCAAAATCTTGTAACAGAAAAAAATGGTTAATTACTGGTTACTGCAATACAATTTGGGACAGCTTGAAATATGCAGCTCTTCACACAGCCCGACAATGTTTCTGGTATTCAAAAATTAAAACTGGATCTTTGTTAAACAGAAAATTGTAGGCTTTAACATATACTTTTAGATAGTTTAGTTACTGGTTATACACAAAAAGAGCACAGAGCGCAGATACAAAACAAACAGAATTTTACGCTTCTTTCACACATTCAACCAGTTTTTACAAAAAAAAAACAGACACATATTTTCTTACCTATTTTAATAAATAGGAAAACAAAACAGTTTGATCCTGCAGAATAAATTAATAAAGATATCCCTTTTTTTTTCTTCATATCATAATTAACTTTTTTTTTTTTTTTTTTTTTTTTCTTTCTTTCTTTAAACTAATTTTTAAAATGCTGAGCTTCTAGTTAGCTTTGTGTCTAGAATATATTTCCCCTGTTATTCTATATAAGATATTCACCTGATTTTATCTGTGGAGATTTAGAGGAAAAGAATTATAATTCTGGTTAAGGAAATAAATCGCCTGGCCAGTACGATAAACATCCTTATTATTCCAGTGACTGGACTGTTTACAAAAATAATTCATCCTTTCTTTATTCTTTTTCTCCACAGATACCCAAAACTTTAAATTAGTTTATATTATTGTGGTGGTGTACACCTTTTAAAAATTAAATTTCAATCATGAGCAATTAATTATATTCTTATTTTAGAATCATTTGCAAGTACTGAATAGTGATTTTGTATACATACAATAAACCAGTATTCTTATTATTCAATGCAAATAACACTTTCACATAGATAGAATTCACCCAGATTCTTACAAGCACACATACAGGGATTACTCAATCAATCAACCTTTTTTTTTTTTTTTTTTTTTTTTTTTACCATATCAATACTTAAAAATAAAACATTCTGAGGGAAAAAGAAACCTATACCTGTTATACTCTTGTTTTCCACTTTTCAATTCAGACAGGAAAATATTATTAATTTAAACTTAATATATACTCATACTCAGTTAATGTTGCACAAATAATTTGAGTTTGCATGTTCGTTTTTCCTAAGAGGCATTCACGATTTTTAGTACATTCCTATGCCTGTGTAAAAATAGCTGGAGGAAAAAAGGTGGGGGTTACTTGCAGCTGCTTATTACAATACATGCAGGCGAGAGAGAGAGAGAGACAGCTGATTTTGCCACTAACAGCGAGGGAGAGGGCTGACAGGTTAGTGTAAGTTCATTAGATGACAAAATGTTAGTGCCCATAATGAGTTTATACAGGAAAGAAATCTTAACACTTTATGCGCACGTATTAATAAATCATTATTAACTTAACTTTAAACAATACCTTGACTTAACATTAAACAATCCTTATGTTAACTTAACTTTAAACAATACCTTGACTTAACATTAAACAATCCTTATGTTAACTTAACTTTAAACAATTTTAACTTAACTTAACTTAAATTGCCACGCTATTTGAAATCATATACTGTCCGTTTTACTTATCAGGGACTTACTGTACACTTGATTAAACAATAGGGACCCACCCTTTGTTACATTAATCACAGACTTACCCTCGATAAAACCAAAAGGGACTCTCACCCTTTGTTACATAAATCGGGGACTTACCCTTGATTAAAGGGACTTACCCACGATTAAACAATAAGGACTCTCACCTTATGTTCTTTTGCCCTTATAAATTTAGGTTGTTTAGTTTCGCAGAGGAAAAGGTGAGAAACAAATAAAAAGAATCTTTACTCACCCTTTTTCCTGTGCGAAATTCCACTTCTGTCACCAAAACTGTTAGATCTCTACAGATCAGGTCCTTCTAGGGCAAGCAAAACATTTTCTCCCGGGAGCTACTGAAACGCAACAGATATGGGATGCTTTCAATTAGCGTAGCATATACGAGCTCGGAGCTGTGAAAATTCAAGGAAGCTAGTGGTTGAATTGTCACAACTAAATTTTAATGATTCTCAAGCAGGTTTATATACACAAGGCAGGGACAAAAATACAGTTGTCTTCTGTTACAAATATGGGTACACATCTAAATTTACATGTATCCTTCACATAATGCCTTTTCTGTAGAGCTTAAAACATTTAACTGCTGAGCAAGAGACATATACAATGGTGACTTATAAGGCAGCCCTATCCTCTGTTTTAACAATATTTTGACAGGCATTGAACAGTTGGTCTGCAGCTATTTACGATAGCCTCCCGTGAAAATAGCAAGGCCAGCGTATTCTTTTTAACCTTATCAATTCCAGAAGACAGTTTTAACCTTACATCTTGCCTCCTTGTGTCTGGCAACCTCACCTCTCCTTTTGCCGTGTCGAATTCCACCCCCAAAAACTTTAGCAGTTGAGTGGGTACTAGATGACTCTTGTCTCCGTTTATTAACCAACCGTGTTGTTCCAAGGTTATGACCATCTCCTGGTCTTGTTCTAGTTTCTCCTGACTTTTTGACTTTACCAAGATGTCGCCCAGGTATGGGTACATTTCTACCCCTCTTTTTCTAATTTCTGCCACTAATGGGGCTAGAACTTTTGTAAATGTCCTTGGAGGTCGCCAGACCGAATGGCAGTGCTGTGTACTGATAATTATGTTGGTTCACAGCGAACCTTAGAAATCTTTGGTGTCTCCTTGATACGGGCACGTGTAGATAAGTGTCCCTTAAATCTATCGATGCCATCCAGTCTCCTGGTTGTACCTCCTGAATGATCAGATTCAAAGACACCATCTTGAATTTTCTTATTTTCAAGAATGAGTTTACCTTCCTTAGGTCTAGGATTGCTCTGTAATCTCCTGAAGACTTTTGTACTAGGAATATTCTGGAATAAATTCCACCTCCTCTGTCTTCCTGAGGTACCTTTGTTATCACTTGCCTTTGTCTAGTGCCTCCTCTATGTTGGCGATCCAGACACGCATTGCCCTTGCCGCCGATGTAGTTGCTATGGCTGGCTTACAGGCTGTTCCCGCTGTGACGTATGCCTTTTTTAAATACGGAATCCATTTTCCTATCCATAGTATCCTTCAAGGTTGCAGATTCTTCTATTGGAATTGTAGTCTTCCTTGCTATTCTGGATATAGCAGCATCCACCTTTGGGCTGGCTTCCCAGAATTTGACCTCTTCCTGTGGAAACGGATACATTTTCCCAAATCTTTTTGGTATATACACTTGTGTCTGGCCGAGCCAGTTCTGATTGAATAAGGTCCTTGATCACCTGATGTACAGGGAAAACGCTACCTTTCTTCTGTCTTGACCCAAACAGTCTCTTTCCTGTGGGTCAATTCTTCAGTATCTTCCAATTCTAAAGCCTGTCTCATGGCTTTGATGAGTGGGTTCACCATTTCTACATCAAATTCAGATTCATCCTCCTGAATATCTTGATCTGATGAATCTAATTCACCTTCTGACACCTGAAAGCATTCTATGTCTGATTCATCAGATGAAAAGCCTTTTCCCTTATCCAAACTGGTTTGGGATCTTGACCTTTTTTGCGCAGTGTTAACTGCTTTTTGTACCGCAGCACCCATGCTTTGCTTAACTGCCTCCTTCATTAGTACAAGGAAGGTGCTCATCTTGCTCTTTAGAATCCCCCGCTGCTGCCTTAAGGCAATATTCACACAGCTTCTTTCCCATCAGAGCTGGCTTCTCGCATGCAGCGCACCATTTAGTCTTTGTGACTTTTTTCTTATGCTGCAGGGATTCCCCAGTACTCTTTGAAGATTCTGCTTCCGGAAGGGTAACCACCGAGCTACTTTAATAAAAACAAAATAAATACTAAATACACACCCTAATGTATATAGATCCTCTCACTTTCCCATAATACTAAAACTAAGGACTCACCTAGTCTTGGGAACTGATCCTTTAGGAGTCTCCATCTTTGATTCCATATCCAGCACTTGGCTTTTCCCTGCTGAGCGTTCCATGCTGCAGTTTCTCTACACACACACACAGCGTCTCCGTTGCTCCTGTGACGTCACAGTGCTCGTGCACGGCTTGCGTCTCTGTGCACGCACCTGCCGGCTGGCACGTGACGCACGCACTCCCGTGCGGCCGCGTGTACTGTTCCTCTTATTGCAGCGTTCAGACGCTAATGCGGTCAATCTGAGCCTTCGCACGGCTCGCAGCTGTAGCTGCTCCCCCCCCCCCCCCGCCAGTGTGTACCGGCTGAGGTCCCTGGATCACTGCACTAGCTGCAGTTAGGCGAGTCCCATTAGAAAAAAAAAAAATCTTACGCCTAGCTGTGAGGACAGGAAAAAGACTAAGATGCAGGTAGTGGGAGGGGCCTTTTATGGCCTACCTGCAAAAGTCAATTTCCTGTCCTACCTAGAGTGAGGAGGGATTAACCCAAAGGTGCCCACTGCCAGGGTGATCAGGAAAATAGGGTAAACCATGTGTGCAATTACTCCCATGGGTATACAGCTTTATCCACACGACAATTCGAGGGACCTTCCTATAATAGCGTTGAAAGAGTGGACCACACAAGGGATTCAGTGCCATTACATGGTTGGCATATTCCCAAATGGATCAGCACTTAACTGGCAGACATCTACAGGGTAATAATTGGGGATGTTGGGCTACATACAGTAAATCAGTCTGCTCATGTAGATCAGTTACCTGCATAGCCAGATCCTTGTCAGGCTCATCAAGGTCCTCTTATTAAAAGGCACAAATGCTTGAGTATTTACAGATTAAAAGCAGTCCCAAATCAGTTTGCAATTTATTAGTGCAATCCTACATTTTGATCTTAAGTCTTCAAAACAGTTGTCATTTACTATCATCTTTTGATCACAGTTTATATGAATGAATCGCTTGGATGGCACAATAGATTTGAGTTGCAAAACAGTATCACTATTTAGCTCCTGTTATTCCTTCAATTCCTACACATTGATACAGCTTCATATTGTGTTGTTCACCCAAAACTCACCCATTACACAGATTTAAAAAGGTGCAGTTGCGCCTGGTTTTTTTTTTCCCCCAGATGAGGGTGGGGCATCTCTGGAACTGAATTTTCGCTGTGGGGACCACCGCTTCCCGAGATACTTTGCTCCAAACATGCCCCTGTAGCATCCCCAGCTGGGTAAACATGGAGGTTTAAACCGCTTGCGGCAAAGGAGCCAATAGAAAGTCACCATCTGTCACAGATTCCTATTGATCCATGTGCCAAGGGAGATTTACTGAAAGAATCTTTCAACACCATCAGCTCCTACAGAGACAAGTACCTTGGGAAGCAAAGAGTCCTCAGAGCAGACTAACATGGTTTGGCTCCAGAGGCTCCTTGCTTCAAGCCACTTTTGGCAATGCACGCTTGAGCTTGTAACAAGTAGGCACATCCTTTTTACTTCATATTAAGTAACTGCTTTACCCAATTCTCTGCATTAACCCTTTTCTACTTGCGATTAGTACGTTACCATGACAATCTGAATCGTATAGCTGCTTTCCTACAGCATTCTTCACTTCCTTATATGTACTTATACAGAGCGGTCATACTTCTACGGTTTTTAGAAAATGGTGTGCGTAGCGGCTTAAATGTTAGCAAATTAATAAAATTAACTGGACTGAACACTTGTTCTTACCAGTATAACCACAAATGGTTGTTTTTTATTAAGCTTGTCACTGGTGCACCGTCTCAGTGGTCTCCATTAAAATACCATCCTTTGTGGGTTATTCACCAAATGTAATATTTTTGTTATGCCCCCTCTATCTTAAGACATACTCCAATTTTATTCACTGGACTGTAATTCTACACACATTGGCCATTCCCACAGTGTATGATGACGTAATTGCTACGGACTTCAAATAGAAAAATCACCTACTTTCTACATTTACCATCTTTACCTTACAAAATCTACAATCCATTTTAGCCAAGAAGTCTCCAATTCAGCAGTGGACAACTCAATAAGTGATTACACAAGTGGAAAGAGCAAAATCCAAACAGCACTGCATCAGATCATTACATAACAATTGTGTAATTAAATAGGAGACGACGATTACACATTTAATATGTTCACACTGATGATATTAGCAGTGGCCAATACTAAACAATACATAAAGCTTGGCCCCCTTCAGACACACCCAGCCGAATGCCCTCCCACTGTCTCTGTACGTTCTTCCTACCATTAGATTGTAAGCTCTTCAGAGCAGGGATTCCTCTTCCGGAATGTTACATTTATGTCTGAAGCACTTATTCCCATGATCTGTTATTTGTATTGTTATTTATACGATTGTCATGTGTATTACTACTGTGGAGCGCTATGTACATACATATAATATAGTGAGCACTTTCCCTTTATAGCAAATCCAATCTGTTGGTAAGACTGGGATTTAAATGTATATAAACACCACAGGACATACAGATGCAGCGGCCTTTACCGAAACACTTCCGAGGTACACACCGCGTGAATACCCATGTCATGGCGCGGGATTTCTTCCAACCGTACCGCCTTAAGACGCAAGTGCAGAAAATAGCATTTTAGTGTTCTGGCTTTTAAATACCTGAAACGGACAGTAGCACAGTGCTGTACACATTACAATTCGTTCATTTAATTGCACACAATCCATGAAATTCAAACAAAGCAACCGTGATAAACACGTGTGCCTGGGGCGATTGGCGGCGTTAATGCTGCGTGGAGTACAGCAGCGCACCCGAAAACGGCGCTGTGATTTGTTCTAATAACGGCGCTGCATCTGTACAAAAAAATTGTAATATAACTTTAATATCTTTGAATTATTTCCTTTACAAATAAGTTTTTGTTCATGGAAATCCATAACCAGTTCTGCGGATTTCTGCTTTTGGAAAGTTAAACGTGTCCTTCATTGTGGCTGCAATGAACAACACCAAAGTAGAATTAGCAGGTGAGTAGATTCTACTGTTCAAGAGTTTGCAGATGCTTTGGGATGCGTAAACTGTACTTCAGCTTTTGACATTTGTCATTTATTACAGGAAATAAGCTACCAAATGTTCCCGAGGGAGCACTTATCTAGCACATTTTAAGTTCGTATTTACTTCTAGATCACTACTACCATACCCAGTTTACAAATTTGACAAGAGTGCCTTCAGAGCAGTGTTTATTTTTTTTTTGATTAAGGAAACCTATAATTACTGTATATTGTGACATTCTGAGGAACCCCTATAATAGCACGTCTGAGATCAGATGCATTGTAAATTCTTCTATATTTGTTGGTACAATTTTCAAATGGGGTGCAGTTTTCAAATTACAGAAACCGTTTAGGAATGCCCACGGAACCCCTATTGGGGGAAAAGAAAACAAAACTACAGAAATGTTGGTTACGGCCTCACTCTAAAGCAACCTTTCTTGGGAGAATTTCTAGTACTGTGTGCAACCATTGAATGAGTGTGAACGCACACAAATTAAAAGGCACTTTACATCTTCAAAGTTTATTAAAAATGAAAGAATAGAAAAACGTTACATAAAAATGTCAGATTTTACCTTCCGTATCGTTATCCCCAAACAAAAGTCCACACATGATATCCTTTTATAGGTTGCACATTACCACAGTGGTAGTCAGGTCAATTCATTTGGTTCACCATGACTGAAATGGAACATGTCTTAAAAATGTATCTTTTAAAATGTGCATTACATTAAGACAAAGACCTGTGTGTAAAGGCCAATGCAAATTTGCACCCGATATTGCTATGGTGTAAAGATCCATGTGTGACCAGGATAACTAATTTATGTATTGATAAATTAATGACTATGCTTACCATTTTATTTATTTTTTAAACTTAATCTGGACTGTGAAATACTGCAGACAAAATTGTGTGCTACTCTACTTTGGAATGTTAATCCTCATCCTGTCCATAGCAAAGTAAAACTGCATTTATGTGTTTAGTAACCATGTGGTGTTACTTTCACTTCAAAAAGATACCACTGATAGTAGCTTCTACATGCTCTCTCCCAATTCACTTGCATCTCTGCAGTTCAATATCAGTTCTCGAGTTCCCTTTTTAATCATCTTTTTCCACTAGTGGTCTAACCAGCAATTCATGCTTTACAAGGCCAGAAGACAGTTATTAAAAACTGGGAGCCAGTTGTGTCATACTTCTAACTTCTATGACAACTGGTGCATTAAAACTCTAGGTTAGACAGTAGGTAAAGGTCTTCACAAAAAGTGGTCATCAAGGCAAAGGAAAAAAATACTCTTGCATAGAATATCTATATGCATCTTTAGTTTAAATGTCTGTCTTGCTGATTACAACATCAGGCTGTGTTCATCTGGGGACACATTAAAAGATAGGCCTAATAACGCATACAGAAGCTGAAGTGCTTTGTGTGAGTTGCTCTTAACAGAACAAATGCATTCTGCTATATAGATTCCATTGTGGAATCAACATAATTCCTTTCCCAATGTTCCTTAAACCAAGTACTTCTTAAAAATGTCCACTGCAACATATCAAATGATAGGTTACTACACTAAAACGGACAGAAGCATTACATAGTTCACAACCACTGCTCATTCACATCTCCCTTGTCAACCTCTTGCAGTTGTACAAAAGTATTCTCTGAAACTTTAAAATGCTGGATAAGTTGACTGGTTAAAAAAAATTAAAATAAAATGCTGTTTCAAAAAGCAAGACCACTAATGGAGGCCAAAATACTGCAAGTTGTTATCAGTTTGGTGCTCTGCTCAAAAAAAAAAGTACCCTTAATTAGCAATTGTTGTGAACCAAGAAGCCTCATTTGCATAAATAACCCACTCTGAATTGTTTGCAGTACTTATGTCACCCATCACAAAGAACATATGAACCCAACTTTGATGCAACCGTAGAAAGGATCTGTAAACAAAAAACCTCCCTCACCTATTGTTCAATATAAGTTAAGTGACATATCAAATTAAATAAGAAAAATATTGCACAAAGTATATGTTCTGAATATGTACAATGCTAAAGAAAAATATAGCTTTTCCATATGAGATGGCAGTACAATTGGCTGCCATGAAGTCCTGACTAGATAACTTTAAAAGACTGGCATTATTAGGACCAAAACTTCGTTTGTTGTTACAAAACAAAAAAATTCTGCCAAAGACCAATACATGTACAGAAGAAAAAAAAATAAACTTGCCAAAACCTTTTATGTCTTGGCATCTTTAATGCCAGAAAAGCTTTGGCACAGGATTCTGCAAAGGCAAAAAGAAATATCCTTTTGTATTCAATAAGGCTTCACAAATCTGCACAACTACTTCTTTGGGGATGGACCTGACCACCACAAGAAACATGCAAAGGAATCCACTGTATTCAACACTAGAAGAGTGTGCTGGATGCTGGTCTTAGTTGCTGCTCTGGTGCCAAGTTGTCCCAGCAACTGTCTGTAGAAAGCAGATGCACTATCTGCTGATGCTGATGGGTAAGCTGTCTCTTGTATGCTTTTTCCTCCTCCAGCTGCTTCGGTTATATTGGTAATGTCCTCTGTTGCCAACTGGCTGCTTCACACCGCCATTGCCAACGAGATCCTGGCCATTGCCTTGGTTGTGATTATAAATGGCTTTCACTGCGCATTTCATCCCATTGTGCTGCTGAAAGAATGAAGGGGGAGGGGGGGGGAGAAAGAAAGTGTTCACATTCTAAGATAGCCTAAAGATCTGTAATCTACAACAGGTGTGTGCAAACTTTTCCCCTTGCGCACCCCTGCCTTCTCTCCTCTGTGGCTCGCGCCCCCGTCAAATGACGTCATGTTGCCATGCTAACGCCCGGTTACCATGCCGACTTGTCAGAGCCCTCACCGGTCCCCCGGCATTTCATTTAAATGCCTTGGGGGAGAGTGCGGGACCTCCAACTGCCACACCCCTCCGCAGAAAATCTTGGGCAGCCCCCACTCCCTGCACTTCCCCCCAGTTTGCACACCCCTGTTTTTTTTGGGGGGAAAAAAGCACATTTCCAAACTAAATTACATAATGTAAGTACATACAGTAGATATGTATATGGTGATTCTCAACTGTTGGGAGCACACATTCCCCATGGGGGGGGAAGGGGTGAGGAACGGGCATATCAGGATTTCAGGGGAGGCATATTTGAAAACGCATTCAATATCACAATATTTTTTTATTTGATAAACAAGAAAAAAAAATAACTATTATCCCTCTGGCTTTCTAACTGTAGAAAGTATGCAGCGTATTGTATTATCCTATGACGATCACTAGTGCATATATCTTTCCTTAATCCTTCTTTATCTCAGAGTTACACTGTAGTTGGTCGTATGTGGATGGTGCCGTTGTGCACGTGGTATACTGCCACTGCATTTTTTTTTCTGTTTAAAGACAAGTTAATGTACCTTTGTACTGAAATGTTTGTTTTTTAAAAAACATATATGCAGTGTACACAAAAATAAGTCTGGGATTAAAAGTGAAAGTGTGAACATTTTTCAACAATTGGGAGTGTTTTTTTCCCTTTTACTTGCCAAATAACTTCCAGCAAATCATCTGAGAATTGGTTAAAATGTCTCCCTTTACCCCAAAACAAGTGAGCAGGCTCTGCGTGTCATTTTACCATTTAAATCGACATACCTTGGCAAAGCTGTTTTTTCTACATTTGTGGCTTTAAAAATCAAAGTTCAACTTTTAAAAGTGACCTATGTTGTGTAAAAAAAGCTTGTGTAAAGCCAGCAGCCTCAATGCTCACATTGTCAACAAACAATTAAAGTATGTATAATAAATAAAATTATTTGGGGATGCAGGTTTGAAGGGGGGCATGAGATTGTTATGTTTATCAAAAGGAAATATGAATTAATAAAGGTTGAGAAACCCCGGTATAGACCTTGTTAGTAAATGTAGACTTTTTTTTAAATTGCTCAGAGGCATATAGATGTAGCAACAGTCATGGCATCTGCTAGTGTTATTGTGATGTAGTGTGATTTTCAGTCATTACAGTCACTGAATCCTAAAGAAAATCTGCTATTCAGTTTAATATTGTGCGTTATCGTGGGAACAATCACATTTGCTGCATCTGTACCATTGTATTTCTAAAGTGGCATAACATGTACAACATTTCCCCTCTAATTTGCATCACATTTTGTGAACAGCCATATTTTCCTAGTGGCAAAGCAAGTTTATCACTAACTGGGAAGTTTCCATAACAGCAAGTTACAGAATTATTCCGTGTCTAATATTCAAGGTATATCTAGTGCAATTGAGTGCTATAAAGTCATAAAGGAGTATAAATTGCAAAACATGTTTAAATAAAAACTAAAAAAAGGGGGAGCAGGATTGCGGTTTTATGATGCTTTTCAGCATCCCCCAGCAGACAATGCAGAGAAATGTTAAAACTGGCAAATAGATATACTAAAACAAAATAACCCCCAAAAAAACATTAAATACTGTACTAGTTTGAAGGTGTGAAAGCCAATTTTTTTTTCCTAGCAATATCATTGCATCAGAGCAGCAAAAGACCCAAAAGGGGGCAGCAGTATTGAGTACTTTCACACTCAGGCATCCTTCTATGCTCTTACAACTTTAATTTGATCCGTGCTTCCTTTGCCATCTACATATTTTATGTATACAGTTCCTGCAGATTTCCTATCCTGTCTAATTTGTCTTACTAGCAGTGGAACAGGACAGATTTAATGGAGGTCCACATTTGGACAACAAATGCTTTGGAGGCAGATCAAGCAAAAAGTGTTTTTGGTGCTCAAAAGTGACCATCTGCTTATAATACCAACATTACAGTATATCCCATGGTGAAAACACACTATTTTGAATTTACATTTATAAATTGCAGACTAAATGATCAATTTTAAAATCTGTAAATAAAACATTTCCTGATAAGAGAAAGCTGCGGCTTCAGGTTTTGCCTTCCAAAACAACTGCCAAATCATACGAGTTAGGGGGATAAGGGCTCATTCCCAGTTCTAGAAAAATGTACGCTTAGCTCACATTTAGTTCCTTAAAACCGTAAGGCTGCGGTCCCAGTAATGGTCTGTGACACGCGCGCCCGGCAGGGGGGCGGCGCGTGTCACAGCGCTAACCGCGATCTGCGGTCTGTGAGGAGAGGAGAATCTTGCGACGGGAGGGGGCATGGTCGGGGATTTGCGGGGGCGTGGCCATTACGTCATGCGGCTGGTTAGCCCTCATTGGGTGAACCGCCGGTGGGGGCGTGGCCACGCCTACGTCGCTAGGAGTAAACTCAATTTTATTGAGTTGTGAAAAATCCTTCCGCACTGCGCGGCTGCACCTTCTGCGTGACGGTGCGTAGTGGGCCCAGCCCCATTGAGGGGCGGTGCTTACACACACAGTGCACGCCGCGCCGTGCGCACAGGCTGTACTGGGACCGCAGCCTTACGGTCTAATTGGCAGAAGAACTGAAGTACATGTCACACTGCACAATTTTCTCTTAACCCCTTTAGTGCCCCATTACGTAGTTGCTACTTCATGGCCTTTTTGCTAGTTTGTTATGGGAGAGCACATTTTGCGCTCCTGTGGAACACCGAATGCAATCTGACTGGACGAGGAACAGAAGAGACTCCTCTTCTGTTTGGTTTGTGTCAGTGATGTCGAGGAGCAATCACTTGATCGCGATGCAACAGCTCCTCTGGCACTCAAATTGTTTACGCATTCTGACCACCACCTGTGGTTAAGAAACAATGATTCATTATGGCCCATTCAAAATGCAAGAAAGCCATACCTTGTAATAATGAGGATTTTGCAGAGGGTTAGTGGGTGCAGAGGTAGCAGCAGGATAGAGCATATGTTGAACTGCTTTCAAAGATGGTGGTTCAATACCAACCTGCCTGCAAGGAAGTGGAGGTACGCCAAAAGTAGCTGCTGGGATAGGATACCTAGTCTGAAAGGAAAGTGACAGATGCAATATCATGTTTCATGCATCATTTAATCGCAAGACATTTGCAAAGAGATTATCTTATGTTGTGTAGAAGTATAAAAAGGTTTTTTCCCCAACAGGTAAAGTATGAAACGGGTTGAAAGGACTTTTGCACGGCATAGTTTGTCAGATGTAGGCTGGCCATCTGCTGCAAAAATATGTAGAAAGTTTTTGCAGACTGGAAAGTTCAGGAACTAGATCACCTACTGTATAGTTTCAATTTGGTCAAAGAACCAAACTTCAGTCTGATTTTCTTAGCATCCTAGATTTAGGTCTACCATTTTACTGACCGTACAACCCAGGACAGGAGGAGCAAAATGGTATTTGTTGGCAGTAGAATCTTTTGGGGGCTCAACCTTTAGCACTGTCAGAATGAACAGTCACAGACCATACAAATGTTAGTAACTCTCCTATTTATAATTTCCATCAATACAGGAAAAAAGTGTAATGGAAAGTATGATTAGTGAACACCAGTTGCCTCATACCTGAGCATTGGTAGACATTATCAAGGCTCGAGCAGGTGCAGACTGAGGTTTACCAGTTGGCATAGGCAATGCTGGTGGTAAGCTGGCCATGATCGGTGTCAATGCTTGCAGATTAAAGGGGTGGATATTGGGAGTAGTGCAAGGTGGTGTATCAGAATCCTTATGGGGGAAAAAAAAAGGGGGGGGAACACATTACAGAAAGGCACCCAATGAAAAGGCTGAAGCAGTGAGCGAGTATCCCATCTAAATGTTCACACACAAGCTCTCTAAACCACTACTTTTTCCAGACAGTATCTGGTACAATGAAGAGTTGCACTGCAGTGTTCTGGCAGAAGGAGTTAAAAAAGGGAATTCCAGGCAAAATGTAGCCTTCAGCCTCTCTCCAAAAGGTTCTGTTCCACTCAGAAGTGTCTGTATGTGTGTGGTGGGGGGGGGTGTGTGTATGTGTGTTTGGTGGGGGTGGTGAGGGGGCGGTGTGTATAGGAGGGTGTATAGGGGGTATGTGGCATGTACATATGTGGAGGGGGGGGGGGTTATTTTCTGCATGTAGAAGATAGCTATCTTAGTTTAGAGATTCATCCCATGACATTGGAAAATTAGAGACTGAAGTAGTAGCACTCTTTATAGGTCAATAGGCCAGAACGAATTTGAATGCACGCTTGCCATCATTCTAAGGCCACATCAAATATATATTTTAAAAAAAAAAAAATATTTAAAAAAGGCTTGATTTCACAAAAAGGGCTCTGCCCTTTATGTAGCAGAGAAATTTGACAACTAAGAGTGAGTCAATGGTGTGTGGAAGCGCGCAAGGAATCAGTTGAAATGTATTTCTTGGTGTGACACGCAGGTCACATGAGTGGTTCACCCATGAAGCCCCCGCGTCACGCGGGTGACTTCACAGCCCCCGCGTGGGCAAAGGCACCATGGCTTGGGCCTGATGTTTAATGCTAGATCGGTCTTGGCATTGAAATTTGACAAAATAAAGCAGGGTGGGGATATATATATATATATAAAGCATTCATAACTATTTACTGACAAATGAACCAAGCACTAGACTTCATACTTTAGGGGCGATGTTCTATATTTGACTTGGCACGCTGTTGTACCGGTACATGTTGGTAGTTTCACTGGTGAAAACGTGACGATCTAGAACTGGACAGGCTATCACAGGAAATGCCCAAAAAATGTAAATATGGCGTTACTGCACAAATGCATACATGTATACCTCCTTTATTTAAAATAAATACAAGAATGATTGTCTCCATATGAAAAAAGTGGCATGAGTGCCTTCTGCAAAATAATGGGTTTATCCGTTAGTCCTTTTTGATGCACAGCGTACACTTTTTACATTTGTTGAATTTTACCATCCCATAGCTACATGGCAAATTTTTTAGTTGACTAAAGTGAAGGCCTTTTATTTTTACAACAAGTTGTGAAAATGGAGTGTTTATGCAATTGCAAACTGCTTGCTTCTTAAAGCAATGAGCAATCTACAGTGAAGTCTACTTTCATTATGCTGTAGAACTGCGTGTAATGCCATATTTTCAAACACTGTGTACAAGGGAGCTGTAGTTTCTCCTCATTAGGATGCAATTATTTTCAGCCAGATTAACATACATTTTTTAATAATAATAAATAATGTTCTTGTATAGCATTGCTAGTTTTACGTAGCGCTTTCCAGACATTTTGCAGACAGTCCCTACCCCGTGGAGCTTACAATCGGTTTTTGGTGCCTAAAGCACAGAGAGAAAGTGACTTGCCAAAAGCCAACACCAGGAATTGCACCAGGTTCCCCTGCTTCAAACTCAGTGCCAGTCAGTGTCTTTACTCACAGCCACTCCTCCCACAAGAGATATTAAAGGTGCATAAAGTGTAAACACTGTACATTTGGCAGAGGTGCCATTTGCTTTTTGATTATGCAATCATCCCATTATTTAAGACTAAACTAACATCTATCCAGCAAGTGGTTTAGTGACTGTAGTCACAAAAGGATTGATATGCAAACAGAACTATTCCACTGAAGGATACATACAGCACCAGATTTGACATGCAGAGTTCAATAACGCGTCTATGTATAAAATGAAACTTACAACATCACTCCCTGAGAGGGAAGATGAAGAGGAAGATGTTTCAGATGAAAGGAGCTGTGGGCTAGACAGAGATAAACTCAAACGTTGGTTGTAAGAGGAGATTCGATTTTCAGGATGTTCCTCAGTACTGGAGGAAAGTGCTTCTTTCGTCATATTATCTGTAACTGTCACAAAAGCAAACATGAAAAATTATACAGCTTGTCTAAGCATACCTTTCAGCGGTAATTTAAAAGTAATTAATGGATTTCTTTGTGAGTTTCTATAAAATCAGATTTAAAAAAAAAAAAAAAAAAGAGTAAAGCAAGACAAACAGTAATGCTCTTCTATTGACATTTATAAATGATCTATATGACCGTTGGATCAAAAATACCATTAACATAAGAGAATGCATAATAGGTTAGGAGGGGGGGGGGGTGGGGGCAGGGAAACATTTGAAAAAATGGTCTAAAGAAAGGCCAGGGTAAAAGCAAATATTAACCAATAGCTTTACAAAACAAAACAAAAAAACCATAAGAGTTTAATTTGGCTACAAAGAAAAATCACAATGACTATGCGTTTCACATCTCTCCGGAAACAAAGCACCTCAGGTGTCTATGCTTTACTGGTAAAGATCATAAACTGCAGATTATTTCGCCAACACTGCAAGTGACGAAAGTTCTTCTCCAGGACACAAGCATGAAAAGCACAGCTCTGATGCATCACCAAAAACATATAAAGGAATACAAGACCAGAAGCAAGTAGGGAAAAACATGCAGAAGAGGAAAATTAAACTTAAAAAAAAAAAAAAAGTGTAAGAAAGCATGAGAGTAGACAATAAACATTGACTGAGAAGGCAGCAGTGATTATTACACATTCAATATACTCCAATCTGGAATTATTTCCTTAAAAAGTACAGTTTACTTTAATTGGGTCTAAATGTGTAAGTTGCTCAAGATTCCTAAACAATTCTGTATTGTATTTCTGTCCTTCCCTGATTTTTTAAAAAATCTGTGCTACTCCCATTTAAAACCACAATGGATCATCATAGATTCCAATCTGGCTCCTTAACGTAGCCCAAAAACATGTTTTATCCTTAGCGGTTGGCTACTTTGGTTATCAGCATTCCAAAGTCTGGTTTTAGGCAAAGATCACCTGACACTGTAATCCATTTACCAACATGCTAACATTCCTTTCTACTTGGGCTGTAAAGGCTGGCTGCTGATGAGATAGGCACCGCTGCAGCTAAAAATAAAAAAGATTTTTTTTAAAGGGTTTACCCAAGTTGGGCATGGACGTCAAATTGAAATGGAACATGCGGCTCTCAAAAGAAATTGCAGAGAATTTCAAATAAGGAAAAAAATGATATGGGGTGTGAACAGAAAGGAGAACAATCAATGTTTTGGTTTTCGCCTTGGCATTGAAAATACCTTATTTTTGAAATGTTCAGCAGTCTCTGCAATTTTGTTTGAGTGCTCTGGGTTCTATTTTAATTACACATGGAGGCTTTAGGATCACCACTCCCCCTGTGCTAGCACCTAATTAGACAATGTTTTTTTTCCAGTAGTTGTGAGTGCTCACCAGTCCTTTTTGTTCATGGCAGGTAAGACTGTATAATTTTCTTTACTCGTTTGCAAATATAATGTAATTTTCTATCCTCGCATTTACAGTAAAATGTTACTTTGTGTCCTGTGAAATGTCTGTTTTTACCAGGTTCTGCAAAACGCATTCCTAATACACAATATTTTTCACTTCGCTAGTTTGGCAATAGCATCACAGCTACTTTAAAAAAGTGACTGAATTAGTAATGAATGACCTGCGGAAATCCACCTATAATGTTTCATCACAAAACCCTCCAAAGCATTTGGCTTTGACAAATATTTAAGCAATGATTGCAAAATTCTCTGAAGTTGTTTTAGAAGGTGGTAACCTCCATTTAACCCGTTGCAATATACCCCAAAACATTTTGGTTTTAGTGGGGGCTGTCCATTTAAGGTGTTCCATATGCCAAAGATACGTGACATTTAAGATGGCTTCACCTTCTCCTCAGGAGTGAGATATTAACTTTATACTTGATTAGGGTATGCTAAGAGAATTATAGGCTACAGTATAGTACGATTACTCAACACTGGTTCTGGGGTTCTGAAAAACAAGGTACCCAATACTGTGCAGAAAAACAAGAGGCAGTCCCGAACAAATACAGCAAAAACAATTGCAGATACATGAAAAACACTGCAGCATCTAATAGCGACAGATGGCATTTAAAGGCTTGATTAAAAAAAAAAACACAATTTCGTTTTTCATACACGTGCATTGAGACCAGGTTCTTAAAAAGGGCGCAGCTCCCCCCCTTTAAGATCCTTTATGGAATTTCTTTTCTCCATCAATACATTTGCTTGTATGGAGTGAAAAACTTCTTGTGGCGCTGAGGTGAAGGAAGACTTTTTAATGTCTGTGTGGCTGTGGATATAATCCTGTTCACTTTAAATGAACCTCAAGAGAGGGGAGACAAAACGTAGAAAACACTACAATAGTGCATTACCCATGGATCACAATCTTAAATGAACAGAGCAATTTATTGTTGAAATATATAAAAATGTGTACTAAAAAACATACACTCTAAAACATCTTAGTGCCTTTGCACTTTGAATATAAAACTTTGCTCCGCCGTGGGAAAAATTAGAATCCTACTCACCAAAGGTGGCTAGGACATACGCCTTTGATTATTGGTCTTTTAAGCTGTTAGATCCCTGGTTCTGCCTGACGAAGAAACCCACAATTAGGAGTTTCGAAACGCGTTGGACTGATTTTGGCGCAGCGGGGACATCGTAGCAGTGGATACCAGCGGTGAAGTCATCAGAGGAGCCGATCGGTGAGACTCTGGATGCAATAGATTCCGGGCACAGAAAGCAGATTCCCTCGAGGCATTGACGGATTTCACCCCACGGCGGACGGTGTCTAACAGCTTAAAAGACCAATAATCAAAGGCGTATGTCCTAGCCACCTTTGGTGAGTAGGATTCTAATTTTTCCCACGGCGGAGCAAAGTTTTATATTCAAAGTGCAAAGGCACTAAGATGTTTTAGAGTATATGTTTTTTAGTACACTTTTATATATTTCAACAATAAATTGCTCTGTTCATTTAAGATTGTGATCCATGGGTAATGCACTATTGTAGTGTTTTCTACGTTTTGTCTCCCCTCTCTTGAGGTTCATTTAAAGTGAACAGGATTATATCCACAGCCACACAGACATTCAAAAGTCTTCCTTCACCTCAGCACCACAAGAAGTTTTTCACTCCATACATCCATCTCTGGTTAAGAGGTAACCAGAGTAACTTTTTGGGCAGCTCCAGGACTCCTTTTCGGACTCTATAATCACAGGTCACTGTTTATTATTGTTTGTCACTTGTTTAATATTTAGGTTGTCACATGAGCGCTACATTGCACTATATTTTCACTTGTTCTACATTTGCTTGTATACTGTAATCTAAATGTCCTTAAATGTATATTAATCATTAAGTTGCACTGCAGCTAAAAAAATTAAAACCACTAACAATTAAGAAATTCCTTTCACAACAGGATGCATAAAATGTTACTTCAAAATATGTATCCCTTAGAATAATATCTGTACTAGAGTTGCGTTAATTGACTACTAATGCCACAAGCTATTTTTGTTGTAGCCCAGCATCTGAATTAAAACTGCCCTGTATTGCTTAAGACACAAAAGCATTGCTTTCACCAGGATTATTTGATGTTGATCAATTGATAAAAGCATTAAGCCCACAGTGAAAAGGCTATAATACGGAACCTTTAACAAGCTAATTTTGTGTTACAGGAGGTTGTCACTACCACTAAATAGGAAATGGAAGTTGTTAGTACAGTTACAAGGTAATCAATACAGGCAGTCCTCGGTTATCCGACACAATGCGTTACTCAAAATGGCGGATAGCGAAACGTTGTAAAGCGAAACACGTTTTCCCATAGGAACACTGTTTAAATGAAAGGTTCCGTTCCTGAAGGCATTTTTAATGCTAAAATACACAAAATATTTTACGCAGACAATAAGATATGCAGCACACACAAATTATATAGTGCATATACTGTATTATATATATAATATAACATAATATATAATATAATATAAAAATATAATATATTATATAGTATAATATATATATATTGTATACACATAAATAACTTTGCAAAGCGTCGTAAGAGAGTTGGATAAGTCGTTTTGGCGTTGTATAAATGAACATAGGTATGCATTGCATAGCGTTGGATAAGCCATTCGTTGTAAAACGAAGCGTTGTAAAACGAGGACTGCCTGTACTGTAAGCGCATGCTTCATTATAAATGTTCACATGGAGCTACAATGAAACCACAATATGCTTTATGCTTTTTACGTCTCAAACTTTTATTTACAAGACAAGACCAATAAATTACCACATATATAAGGCGAAAGATTCAGTTTGCTCCCCCATTTTTCTTTAATCCAATCTCTGTAGTTAATCACTTCTTGTGTCACTTTGATTATTCGGCCCAGTGTGCTAAAAAAAAAAAAAAAAAAAAAAAAAAAGGCAATATTGAAGACATACATTCATTAGTCAAACAAAATGTTTTGAAGCCCTTATGTGGATACCACAGATGACATGTTTGAAAATAGCAGGGATTTACAAAGCTTCGATAAGGAAATCTTCAAGCTCAAAATTGCGGTAAATGCTATTTAAATCAAAAACTAGCAACGCTGTACCTAGCTAGAGTAACCTCATATTGGAGCTTTGTGGTATGTATCTCATTGCAATGTATTTTTTCAATGTAAGGCGGTTAAAAAAAAAATTCTATCAAAGGGTGTGTTGCAGTTTTCTACCCTGACCAACTTCAAACTTGTGTCAACATATGAAAAGTTAAAAGCATGTATTAAAATAAATAAATAAATGAGCATACCTTACATTGTCAAGGACCTTTCGGGGTCAAAATGCTGTAATATTTGTACATTTTAGCCAAGTCTTGATCTATGTAGTCCTACCTTTCAGAATCTCGATTTGGGTACGACCTCGCAAGTGGCGATACTGCATGACTCAGAACAAGGTAGGCATAATCAAAGACTTGTTGTACTTGCAAGGCACCATAGGAACTTCTTCCAACATCGTTTCCTATCAAAACAATTTTTGAAAACGCTTATTACCGGCACTTACAGGCTTCTAAAAACGAACAATGAGCTTCAATGAATGGATTTATTTGAACTCAGAGTGGAAAATGCATTCAAAAGATCTCATTCTCAACTTCACTGCGACAGAGCACAGAAATTACGGAGTGGCTGTATCTAATAATGCCTCACAATGTCTAAACAGAGCAGCTCAAAGACGGTTAGAACGAAGGTTAATTTTACAACCAAATCTGCAATATCACTGCAGATAAAAATATTAAGCCTTTCAAAGTGCTTCAATTCCATGCATATGATTATTTGAAACAATCCAACCACTACTCTGCATAGCAGAAATGACAAACAGCATTTCAGTAACCACAGTGAGAATGTTTTATTACTTCATTTATCTGAATCTGTATATCTGGCTATCTTTTATGGTCTTTGAACATTAGAAAGACTGGAAAATGAAAAGGTTACAATGAGGTTTCCAGAAACTCATGCAGAATATTTTTGCATATGGATAAGGCCTCCAAAATGGCAAAGGAATACAGCTAGACCTTTAATGTCCCTGAAAAGCAGGTCGTACACACATCACATACACAATGAAACCTTTGCCAAAGGATCTGTTCATGACCTGAGGAATTGAAAATTATAGTTTACAGGAGGTTTTCAAACCACGTATACTCAGCTATTCGTTTTTTCCTCCTTTTGGATTGTTATCGGTATACAATGCACCCCAATCTTATACTGTGTTGTATAGCGCCTCCATCAACTCAGTAGAAAATGTTTATATACAGAGAAATTGACCAACTATATTTTTGTTAAGCATGTTATCTGGTTGACAATACTTTGTCAGTCCTCACAGCTTCAAACCTTTTTTATTTTTACTTTGTTCACAAACAGGCATATCCCAAAGACATTAAAGATTGTAAAAACACTATAAAGCATTTGCCATGGAAATGTTGAAGCGTACATTTTTCTTAAAACTTGCCCTGGAATTGTGCAGTAGTATTGCAATACAACTTTCTAATTGGAATATTGAAATTGTTTATTATGGTCATCTTATCAGCCTTGAATGCCTTTGACATTTTAGAGAAAGGCCATTTAAAACACAATCTTCAAAGGCAAAACTGGTAATTTAAATGGGTTATGAGCACCTCATTCAACCATCCGCCACAAAGACCAGTTAGCAGACTTCCTCTTAACTGCATCCCTCAAATTATCAGTGATTTGTAAGAAAAGAAGGACAGTGCGGGTTTTATGCATTTAAAAAAGAAAGCAATATAAAAACATTTCATTTGTCATAACTGACAATTAAGATTTTTTTTAATTTAAACATTTATTCTGATTTGTTAGTCTATTTTTAATAAGAGCAAATTTTATTGGGATAAATTACCACAATATATTGTAATAGTTATCTTGAGAACATTTTTGTTATTGTCAACACTAACTTATACTTATCCTAATTAAATTAAGGCAATCCGTTACATTTAACCTATTAAAAAAGGTAGATTGACTTCCAGTATGGCGCCAGAGGGTGAAGTCACATCCCCCTGAGCTCCTGCAGCCCCACTGCTCCTACAGATCAGCAGCTTAAACAACACTCACTGAAATGATCTTGTGAAAAGCAAAAAGCAGGCCGACTTTGCATGTGAGGGGGAGATGCATGTGCAGGCAGTCTCTGCAGGGACATCAGGCTGAATATAACCCCTCAGTTTCAATCCAGCTGAACAGAGGGGAAAGGCAGGAAAGCTTCACAGCAAGACAGCAACTTGAAAAATAAGGAGCAGCATTTATATGTAGAAATTTCTCTCCAAGCAGACACAGATGTCCCCCAAATACCAGCAAAAGCAGGTGAGAGCTGGGAGAAAGTCAGAGCTCACCAAGATGGCTTCCAAGCACATGGGGGAGCAGCATGCTGAGGAATCGGGTGTCTCAGGAGGCAGAAACTCCCAAGTATTATGGTGAGTTATCCAGGGCTGTGGCAAAAGTATTGATGTCCCCTTTAAATGAACATTATGAAAAATTGTAAAAATCCGTAGATTATCTTAAAGGGGAACTAACCCTGCAAAACACCAGGATGGGGAAGTTGAATCTAGAGTGGATGTATCCCCAGAAATGCAGCAGGACATTAAAAAAAAAAAAAAAAGAAAACTTTAGAAGACAAGGTGGAGGACCTGGAAAACAGGTCACGCAGAAATAATAGAAGATTAATAGGAGTTCCTGAAGAGGTGAAACCCTCTCAATTGCAGAATTTTTGCACAAAATGGCTGCCTGAATCTCTGACTACCAAAGGATCACACTAACATAAAAGTGAAAAGGGCTCAGACTTGGTCCAGTTAGGCAGAACCAGGAAGGCAGGCCACGAGCAGTAATCGCAAAGTTTCTGGACTTGAATGAAAAATCAACAATATGAAGAGCCTATAAGAATTCAGGTGGCCTTAATTATGAGGGAAAGAAGATCCAAATCTTTCAGGACTATTCTGCTGCAGTATCAAATAAGAGACGGGAGTTCAGTAAAGCTATATAAGCAAAATAAAATATTTTTCCCTGGGCTATCCTGCCACCTTAAGTCTTCATAAATGGAGGGGCCAAAATATTTTCAGAAGCAGCAGAGTGCTTTATCCACCAGCATGCTGCAGAACTGGAGGACGGACAGAACCTCAGAAAGGAAACGGAGATACAGAATGGAGGAAAATAGCGCAGCCAAGAAAAAAAGGTTCCCCTGCAAGATCCCCGCACTGCTGAGATGGGCCAGGCTGCAAGGAAATAAGTATTGCGCTCATAAAGGGACTAATGTGATCTGGTTACAGAGAGATGGTACATGCATAAAATCATGTGACTGTTGGGAGGAAAAGGTGTTTATACAAGGATTGTTGCATTTAGCGATACTAAGTTGATAAAGTTCAAAAGTAATGGAGGGGTTATATTGCTAGGAAAACTTTAGAATATGTCTTTAAAAAAAACAAATCTGAGAAAAAAAAAGTTGTCGTCTAATTGGTTACATTAAAGAAAAGCGGTTTTGAAAAATATAAATTAGAGTGGTGGGGTAAAAGGAAGAGCAAGCAGCGGTGAGCTGGAATGAGGCTAAAATGTCACTTCTGGAAAAAAGTAGTATCATTAATCTATGTGTTTTATGATTTATTGTTTATATTCTGAGATATATGTATTATTTGAAATGTTTTTCACTGGTCGGACATATTGTGATAGAGAAAAAGGAAACAGGCAATCACGGTAAAGTAAGGTTCTTTATGTCATTATATACATTATGTAAAGGCGTGCTAGACAATATCAGTTTAATAACCAATGACGAGACTGTTTTCATGGTATGTTAAGGGTATTATCTACCCAATTAAAAGGAACAAAATATTAAAGCATCTTAAGCGCTTAAAAGCAGATGTAGCACGTATTCAGGAAACACATCTAAACAGGGAGGAGAGTAAGAAACTCCAGACTAACTGGGTAGGTGAATGCGTATTCTCCCCAGCAGTGGGAAAGAAAGGGAGGGTAGCGATTCGGATAAGCAAAACACTACCATCTGAGCATATATCAACTTGGAGTGACACAGAGGGAAGGGTGGTAGTGTGTGTTAAAGTTCAACAATATGAATACATGTATACGGTATATAATATTTAGGCCCGAATGAGCAGAGCCAACATTTCTTCCAGAGGTTAATTGATAAATTGTTGAAATAAGGTAACCTAATTGTGGGCGGTGATTTTAGCGCTGTCAGTGATCCATTTTTAGATAAATCTTATCTCATCAGAAAAAAGGAAAATCAAGATCTGCACAGAGAAGCATAGGGCTGTTACAAGAAACATTGGGTTTGTTAGACTGCTGGAGGCTATTAAACCCCAATGAGAGAGAATATACCTTTTTCTCTCACCCGCATAACTCTCTATCAAGAATAGACTATATTCTAACAAGCGACCATATGATGGACAAGGTGTCCGCAGCGGCGATTAAACATATAATCATATCAGACCATACACCAGTATTTAGAGATAAATTTAGGGAACAAAAACAGAATCTGGAGATTTCCATCTTATCTTCATAATGAGGAGTTTAAAGCTTTCCTCCTGAATAGCTGGTACTATTTCCAGGAAACAAACGCTATACACCAAAATGAGGGTAAATTGTATTGGGAAACCGCTAGAGTGGTAATGAGGCAAGATGCTAACATACATGAACAAACGTAGGAAAGAAACAGAATACATTAAATCTAGCAAGGAACTGAACAGGGCATTCTGTCACTAAACAAAATCCAACCCCAGAAAATAGGGACAGACATGGAAGCAAATAATGTATGCGAAATATGGCTACACAGAAAGGAACAAAAAAAAGCTCAATTTTTGAGACTTTAACCATTTTATAAGTATGGTAACAAGGCAGGTAAATTATTAGGAAATCTAGTTAGACAAGCTACACAACCAAAACACATACTTAGGCCGTGCCTATAGTGACGTCGATGGCAATGGCGACACAACGGGTGACGTCATCCGTCGCCGCCGGCGAAAGTTATATTTCGCCCGGAGGCGTCGCGGGTTTCCGGCCATTTGATTGGTTCAAGGGCTGTCATGTGAGGCGACAGCCTTTGAAAAATCAAATTTTGCCGGTTACCAGTTTTTGCGGCGGCGACATCGCTCCGTCGCGCTTACAATAAACGCACGCGGCGGCAATGCATTTGTTTTTGGGCGACGGCGTGTCGCCTTCACTATAAGCACGTCCCGAGGATGCGTAAGGCTTCAGGTGAACCAACATCAGCTCCTGAAGAAATATGTACAGTGTTTAGGGACTTATCAAAATCTGTATACAGGCATACCCCGGTTTAAGGACACTCACGAGTAAGTACATCTTGCTCAATAGGCAAACGGCAGCTCACGCATGCGCCTTTCAGCACATCCTGAACAGCAATACCGGCTCCCTACCTGTACCGAAGCTGTGTGCAAGCAGGGAGACTATAGAGCCTGTTACAAATGCGTTATTTACATCAGTTATGCACGTATATGACGATTGCAGTACAGTACATGCATCGATAAGTGGGGAAAAGGTAGTGCTTCACTTTAAGTACATTTTCGCTTTACATACATGCTCCAGTCCCATTGCGTACGTTAATGCGGGGTATGCCTGTACTACCAGTGAGCAGGATGATGCTCAAGACAAGTTTTTACAGGGATTAAAGTTCCCAAAAATAACTACCCTATTTCCTCGATTCTATGACGCACCCTTGATTTAATAAAATAATTTGGGAGAAAAAAAAACATTAACTGTGCAGAATTTTTTTTTTTTTTTTGAGAGAGAGAGAGAGAGAGAGAGAGAGAGAGAGAGAGAGAGAGAGAGAGAGAGAGAGAGAGAGAGAGAGAGAGAGAGAGAGAGAGAGAGAGAGAGAGAGAGAGAGAGAGAAGGGTGGAAGGAGAGGAGAGAGGGGGGAGAAGGGTGGAGGGGGGGGAGAAGGGTGGAGGGAGGGGAGAAGGGGAGGGAGGGAGAGAGAGAGAAAAGGAGAGGGGGAGAGAGAAAAGGAGAGGGATAGGAGGGAAAGGGATAGGAGGGAAGCGGGGGAGAGGGATAGGAGAGAAGCGGGGGAGAGGGATAGGAGGGAAGGGGGGAGAGGGATATGAGGGAAGGGGGAGAGGGATATGAGGGAAGGGGCGGAGAGGGATAGGAGGGAAAGGGGGGAGAGAGATAGGAGGGAAGGGGGGGAGAGGGATAGGAGGGAAAGGGATAGGAGGGAAGGGGGGAGAGAGGGATAGGAGGGAAGGGGGGAGAGAGGGATAGGAGGGAAGGGGGGAGAGAGTGATAGGAGGGAAGGGGGAGAGTGATAGGAGGGAAGGGGGGGAGAGGGATAGGAAGGATGGGGAGAGGGAGAGAATGGAAGGACACAGAGAGACAGACACACACACAATGATCTCCTTCTGCACATGCAGCTCACACAGATTTGACAGGGGGGAGGCGGGCTGCTGTGAAGACATACCCCTGTCCGTGGGATCTCCACTGAACTCTCTGCACCTCATGGAGGGGGGGCGGCCATGATCTCTCTGCACAGAGGGGAGTGGGGCTGTGCTCGCAACTATGCTGTTATGCCAAGACCCGGCCGGCATCTGCAGCATATCTCTCTGCACGAGGGGGAGGAGGGGGGCCCTTGATCGCAGACATTTTTGCTGCACACAGAAAACCTGGCAGGCATCTCCAGCAGCGCCCCCTGGCTGATTAATTTTTTTTCTCAGTACATCGATTGTAAGACGCAGACCTATTTCAGCCACGTGAAAAAGGGAAAAACCTGCGGTCTTACAATCGAGGAAATACAGTAATGAAGAGCAACAAGAACTTAATGCTCCAATTACCAGGGAAAAAAATAGAGGCCGTCATAAAGAAACTTAAAAATGGGAAGGCACCAGGGCCTGATGGCTTTACAGTCGAATTCTATAAGATCTTGGGACCAGAAGTAGGACTACCCCTGCAAAACGCCTTCAAAGAGGGAAATATTTGGAAACCGGGAAAATAGCATTCATCAGAATTTTACATATAGAAGGTAAAGACCCTCTTGTGCCAGGTTCATATCGACCCATATCCTTATTAAATCAGGATGTAAAAATTCTCTCAAATTCTGGTCGCAGCATTATCAGGTCTGATCCATAAAGATCAGACAGGGTTTGTAAAGGGTAGATCTTCAGTGAAGAACATAAGAAAAGTATTAGAAGCCCTTTACTGGACCAAATCAAATCCACAAGATAATAGTAACATTGTAATTATTTCGTTAGACGCAGAGAAAGCCTTTGATGTTAGATGGGAATTTTTATTTGATCTTTCTTAACATGATTAGAACTATGTATGAGGGTTCAAAGGCACGGATCATGGCAGCGGGAATACTCTCCCAGGAATTTAATTTATACAGGAGGAAGGCAAGGCAAGGGTGTTCCTTGTCGCCATTGCTATTCAATATGGCAATGGAACCATTAGCTATGTTCCTTAGGGGCATGGCAGACTATAAAGGCATTGAAATAGGAAATAAAGAAGTGAGGTTGGCTCTTTTTGCAGATGACCTTTTGACGTTTGTCTCTAATCCGGAAATAGCAGTTAAAAAAATATATATGAGACACAAAGAATATGAAAAATGTATGGGGTTTATAGTTAATGGCTCCAAAATTGAGATACTAGTGCTGTCTCGTAACAATAATGTTAGGTGGGAGGAAGACCTCCCTTTTAAAAAGACAAGACAGCCAATCAAATACTTGGGGGTTAATACAGACACCGACCTAGAAAAATTGTATGCAAGCAATTTTAAATCAATCCTAAACAAAAAAAAGAGCTGGAAAGCTGTCAAGGCCTCCCATTGAACTTAGCGGGTAGATGCAAACTCGTTAAGAGGATCAGCTTCGCTAGGATTATATACCCATTGCAGATGCTGCCTATCCTGGTTCACCATGCAGACATAAAATTGATTAATAGTGCAATAAATACGTTTATATGGAACAAAGGCAGAAATAGAATTGCAATGTCAAAACTATTTCTCCCAAAGGAACTTGGAGTGAGTTAACCAACATTAGAACATACAATTTGGCATGCATAGCCAGGCATATGGGAGACTGGCTAATGGACAAAGAAATATATTCCTGTATGAAACTTTAGGAGCAAATGGTTCTCCCAATGACGCTAAAAGAGATCCAACACACAACTTGGGGAAATATACCTTTAGTAACTAGAGGGAATCCACTGATAAAAGATACATGGGTCATGTGGAAGACACTGAGGAAAAAAAAAATAAGTGTGGGGTGTCCTACAAAATATCCAAATATCTGCCTATACAAGGTGCATATAACAGAGATAGTACTGCACACCTATACAATGCCATAATATAGCAAATATATGATACTTGCATTTTAACACCGGTGCACCTGGTACAGGGATAGCCTATCTGAAGCAGTCCTGTATATTGAGGTAAAAAGGTGATCCAGGGCACAGCAGATTTCAGCAAAAAATACATTTATCTTGTCATAACACTGACACAATAATTTCTTTTTTGCTGAAATCTGCTGTGCCCTGGATCACATGCCTATACAAGGTAACATGAAATTTGAACCAGGTCGATCTCAAAATATGATTAACACACATTCCCAGCTGGCTCAAACTCCCACACCCACCATGAATATATATTTATGTCGAAGAGTGCTACTGGGCGTTGGAAATGTATACAACAAAAGATAGGGGTGCCCAATGCTACATCCAATAGACAAAACATAAAGTAATAAGTATAAAGTTTAAATACTTCAATAATAATAATATTTACTTGGTTATTTAGTTAAACTCTTTGGCCAAAGAGTCAAGCCTGCATACCACGTCAAGGTATAACCAAAATTATACACTGGTTCACAGTGTAGGACCTGCATTAATTTTGGTTATACCCACACCCAGTAGCACTCTTTTTGACAAATATATATTCATGATGTGGTGGGTGTGGGAGTTTGAGCTAGCTGGTAATGTGTGTGTTAATCAATTTCTGTCTGGTAACAGTTGTAATGGAGGAAGGTGGCACCACCCCCCAGAGCTCACTACTCACCTTTGTAACTTGGGAGGTCTTTTCACTTTGCTGCAAAGAACAGTATCTACTATGGTTCTTTCCCGTCACAGAAGTAAAGGGAAGGGTTCAGTGTATTGTAGAACCTGCATTAATTTTGGTTATACATTGACGTGGTATGCAGGCATATGACGCTTTGGCCAAAGGGTTTAACTAAATAACCAAGTAATTATTAAAGTATTTAAACTTTACACTTATTACTTTATGTGTTTTGTCAATTGGATGTAGCATTGGGCACCCCTGTCTTTTGTTGTATCAATCTCAAAATATGTTTAAGACGTGGGAAACCAAGGGAATAAAAAATATAGGGCAGCTGGTAGATACAGAAAGGGAACGCTTCATGTCATTTGAAGAGCTCAGAGTTAAGGAATTCCCACAATCTCACTACTTCCCCTACATGCAGATCATACATTACTGTAAGAGCTTAGAAAACTATAAGAAAGATATTAGAAAACAAAATTTTTGATGGCTACTTTAGGACTGAAAATATTACATATGAGATCTCTCAATTATATGATTGGATCCGAGATAAACACCATGGCAAGCAATTGCAAAAAGTGGCAGCCAAGTAGAACAAGGACTTCCTAGAAATAACTGAGATTGACTCTTTGCTGGTAGGATTGGGTAGAACATGGAAAATAATAATAGCGGAGACATTGAGGGAATTAAAATTTAAATTACTACATAGAGCATATTATGCATTTGATATCCAATATATTATGCTTTTGATATCCAATATATTATGCGTTTGACATCCAATATAAACAGATAGAAAAGGATCAAAATAAATACCCGAAATGTCTGCTTATTAAAGCGGATCTAAAACACTGCCTATGAGAATGCCCATGTATAACTGATTTTTGGGACCAGGTTCTAATAAATAAATAAATATATGACATGACAAAAGTGGTAACTGTGAGGGAACCTTTATCGGTTTTATTTGGGAACATCGATGGATCGAAAGAAGTTAATGGGAACTCAGGAATTCCAAGGATTGCTGAAATTATACTCCTGGCAGCTATAAAGTCTATAATGGGGCAATGGGTGATGTATGACTCTCCAAATTTGGAAACGGTTAAAACATCTCACTCAGCTAATGACCTTAGATAAAATGGAAACGTAGAATAACACGGAACAAAAAACTGATCATTTCTTTACAAAATGGGAACCCTATATTGACTCCATACCACAGAGTGAAAAAGACCAAATATACCAGGCTTTCACACACACATCTTGGAGTCTCTTGTGGCAAATTGCACAAGGTCATAGATGAGGTAAACAGAGTGAGAAAATAACCAGGTTAAACAGGTATCAAGACAGAACAGTATATCTGAACCCAACGTCTGTAATATGTGTCTGCCTAAAGTTATGTTTTGTACATTCTCTGAGTTATTTAAAGAATTGTGTATTTGAGTTACGTTTGAGCATCTGAGTTATCCTTTTTACTTATATATTTTTTCTTTTACGTATAATTTAAACATGGAAAATTGTAAAGATGTGTTGAAATCTGTCATGTTAACCAGCAATGTTAGAAAATCAATAAAAAGAACAATGAGGGGAAAAAAAGTGTAATTGTCCTTAGTTTATATTCATCCTAGAAAAACCTGCTCCATTAAACATTTCAATCATCATCAATACAATGTTTTCGTTTGGATTGCCCTTTAATGAAGGACAAATTTACATCAAATTTCTGTGCAATTGACAAATATTGGGCTGCTGTACTACCTTCAGGTACCTACCGGGTATTAAAGGATCCTCAATGCACAGCATGGATGGCCTATACCCATTTGCCATGGCCTTCATGATTTCATCTTTAGCAATATAGGCGCCTCCATTTCGTATCCTAATACCAGTTTTCAAGTAATTAAAATTTCTCCCGTACAGTTCAAAGAACTCCACCAGAAGCATACCAAGATTCTCGGCTCTTCTAGCATCAATTCTAGGATGTAACTAGGTCAGGGAGGGAAAACAGGAGTATAAGAATGACACTTGCATGTGAGAAGTTGCGATACTCAACATTAGAGGGCAAGTTCACACTACAGTACTATTGTACCAGATTACATTATTTTTTAAATACATTTTAAATGCTAAATGGTAGAAATTGAACACAAGGAAAATAATGTAGAGAACACAATTTATACAATTCATATACAGTTCCCAACAAAACAGACATTATGCTTATTTCAAGTATGTTTTTTTGTGGGCATCAACCACAAGAGTAACCTGATCAGATATTTAACAAATAGGAGAAAGTTAAGCAATATTCATAGTGCTTCCAACCCAATTCCTTCAGTAATAGTAGAAGTAAATAATTTTATGGGAGTTAACCAAGTGACTTTCTTTGAAATTGCAATAAGACAAATGTGATGACAAAGTAAACCAACATGGGGAGTGAGGGGTGAAAAGACAATGACAATTGACAGGCATTCTCCCCTCTTGCTTTAAATCCAACAGTGGATGTGCAGCCAATATATTTGGCAAGGACCAATAACATCCACATTGTTACTTAGGGTAGTCACCCTGCAAAGATCACGTACATGCAAATAAGTCATATCCTTAGACTACAGAATCATGGTTACAAACATCTGCAGGTTATATGCAATTTTAGTCTCAATTTTATGACACCCAAATTCCTGAGTCGAAGAAAGCTTTCAGAAAACAGAAATATTCACAAGTCTTACCTGTAGGAAACTAATGGCCATTAAAATAAGGCTATAAGAGCTAATTCCACCAGTAAAAACTTCATTCAGATCCCTCTGAAGGAGAAACTGTTTTAACACTAAAATCAAGTAAGGCAGTAGAGAGTATTCCTAAAAACAAACAAAAAAACAAACAAAAAGATTAGGCAATAAGTAAGGTGGAATATTTCCATTGCATTGGTGACAATTGCATGAATACAAAAATGGGTTCAATGGCAGAGAAATGCATTTTGAAAATTGAGTGAACATTTAAACAGTGGTAGGAGGTTGCAAAATAGGTCTGAACACGCAGTCATTTGATAGACCGTAGCTCCATCACTCACTCAATTTTTAACCACCAAAACCAGATTGTACAGCTTCAAAATGCAGAATCAGGGACGAAGCTCAAATGGATAAATCCAAAAAGATGAAGCCACTGAGTGTGTACAATGATGCAGTACAGGCATACCCCGCATTAACATATGCAATGGGACCGGAGCATGTATGTAAAGTGAAAATGTACTTAAAGTGAAGCACTCCCTTTTTCCACTTATCGATACATGTACAGTACGGCAATCGTTATATACGTGCATAACTGATGTAAATAACGCATTTGTAACAGGCTCTAGTCTCCGGGCTTGCGCACAGCTTTGGTACAGGTAGGGAGCCGGTAATGCTGTTCAGGACGTGATGACAGGCGCATGCGTGAGCTGCCGTTTGCCTATTGGGCGATATGTACTTACTCGCGAGTGTACTTAAAGTGAGTGTACTTAAAGCGGGGTATGCCTGTATTACCCCTGACCCAACAGTAAAAGCGGTTTAATACGCGAGAGGAAAAGCTAATAATTTATAGGGAGCAAAAATGGACAAGCCCTCTGGGTGCTCATAGCTATGTTACTACCCAGAGTCCATGTTTGCATCTTAACCACTACATGATTTCACAATGGGGTGAGTTAAGCTGGGGTTGTGGGGGAGGGGGGGTTGGGGAGGGGGATGACAGGCAAACATTCATGGGTATTGCATCTTTGCAGCAGATTATATAAGTTACACTGCACATATCGCATGTTGTCACGCACGCCTGCTGTAGGGGCGATCCGAGGCCTGTGTGATGTGGAGGAGACGCGACAGGGAGGCGTGCCCTTGACGTCACGCGAGCAGTTTGCCCTCATTGGCTGAAGCACCGCACATGACACTGCTGCCGCACAACAACAAAAATTGCCACGCAGACTATGGACGCAGCCTTAGATTGTAAACTCTGGGGAGGGATTTCCTTTCCTGTTGTCTGACTGTTTGTTCCATTTGTATTATAATCTGCTGTACTATACAGTCTTTTGTCCAGAGTATATTGTGGGAGCTATATAAACATACATATTTTGACTTTAAATTCAAATGAAAAACATTCGCCGAAGAATTTGACTGTTTAAGGCCGAGCTTATAGTGCCGGCGACGGCAACGTCACCAGTCGCTGTCAGCGAAAGTTGTAATTCGCTTTCCGGCGACCAGGTCTTTGATTGGTTCAGAGGCGGTCACGTGGCAACAGCCCTTGAAAAATCAAATTTGACCGACTTACTATAAGCGCTGGCGACGGCGACAATGCATTTGTTTGAGCGACATCGCATCGATGGCACTATAAGCGCAACCAAAGACATACGCAAGTTCTTTATAGCTGTTCTATTTTTAAATGCAATGCAGCACCCTTGCCACCTGTCTTTCCGTTTAATTTGCTAGGAACTGCAGTCATGCAGACCGTTGCATTATTTTTATTTCGACAAAACTATTAAAATACAGTTTTTGTTCAAACCACAAAAGCTTGACACCATAGTAATAGTGTGTGTGCAAAGAGCTGCCAAAGTATCTCTGATGAGACCAGTTAAAATAGAGACTGCATAAATCCCCTTACCTTCATGTAATCTTTTATGAACTGAGCTGCCTTCACACCAGTTTCGACATTAAAACTAATGTCCACTTTGACCTCTGTCTCCAGGTCCGTGAGCTTAATTATTGGCACCTGGAATGAGATGGAAGTCAGACTGAAGCCTTCAAGAAACAGCAAAACACAAACCTGACACTGCTGTGACTTTCAATGACTAATTCTAATGCATACCATTAACTTCTCAGTGCTGGAGGCCATGTTAGACCAACTCCCTTCATTGCCAGAGGATGCTGCAGTGCAGTGTGGTGCAAAGGTGCAATCGAACATTTGTCTTGACAGCCTTTCTGAGATCTCTACATTGTATTTATTGCCATACAGTACCACTAAATCATTAGCGGCTTTTTTTCTTCAGGAATATATTGGGTTGAAGTAATGGGAATAGATTGCTGGCTATTTAACCAGCAGTGCCATTTTCTTAAGCAATTTAGCAATTTAAATGGTCTTTACTAAACACTCAGATTAGGATTTAACACAACCCTGTTTACAGCAAAATAAGATAGTCTGCCTATCAATTGTCAGTGAGATCCTGTTGCAGTTCAAGTATTTAGTAAGACTGACTTTGGTCATCTCTAGGGTATCTTCCAGGATGCAGACAACAGAATGAACGTATGTGCTCTATATATTCCCTCTCTTTACCAACAGATGTAGGATAAGAAAGTGAACTTTTAGATGGGTACCTTCTAAACAACAAGTTACCATGACTCAAGACTTGCTTGAACAGTTTACGACTCCATTTAACCATAAAGTGAGTCACATAATTCACAACTACAGATCTAACCCGAAGTGAAACAGAAAACCGAGCACTACTTCCATGCAGGTAAGAAATAGATCAGAGCGCGCCCCCATAAAAAACGAATCTAATTTATTGGATCATAAAAAAAAAAAAAAAAAAAAGACATACATAGGCAAAAAAGCCCACACATACGCGTTTCAAGCATAAGCTCTTTATCAAGGTGAAGAAACAAGTATTTAATACATAGACTGGGCATCATCGCCTCCAATCCCCCCTCTTCCTTAAACTTCAGAATTAGACGGGAACTATGACGTCAGCGTGTCAGTCGTAACTTTGAATAGAGCAACTTTAACAAAAACAAAACAATTCAGACACTCCGGTAAAACGCTTTAAATGTTAAAAAAAGATATAAACAATCAAATAACTGAGTAAATAATATCAATCTATAGTATAATTCTAAGTTGGATTCCGTTTATTTGTTCCGTTTATTTCTTTGTATGTCCGAAGCATGGAAATCTCAGAAACGGCACCACATAGCACAACGAAACTTTCACTGGACATTCTGCTGCGGATTTGTAGGTCAACGCAACTATTGTGAGCTTCCAATGTGACTCACCTCTTAAATTATGGACATTCTAAGTTTCCCTCGGTTGTCCAGCAAATCTGTTAGAGCAGGAGCGGGGGCGGGGCTACTAAGGCAGGGGGCGTGTCCTTGCTGGGCTGTGTGTTTGTCTCTGTGTGTGCGTGATGTGAGATGTGCGGGAAAGATGTACCAGCATGGCGAAGTGCCAGCTAGCGAGGGGCGATGTACCAGCAGGCCGGGGGTAGGGAACGGGGACATGTGCCGCCAGCGAGGGGAGATGTACCACCGGGGGGGGGTGGGGGGAGGAGAGCGGGGAGAAGTGCCAGCAGCGAGGGGACATGCCAAAGCAGTGCGAGGAGATGTGCCGTCAGCAGGAAGGGGGGGGTGTGAGGTGAGGGGGGCCTGCGACATTCAGGCAGCGGGGGGAGAGAGACACACACACACACAAATCTCACCCCGCACTACATCCAGCAGCAGGGGGGGGGGGGGGGGGGAGGACATGTATTCAATATTACATTGCCCGGATGAAGCCGAGCACAAAAGCTAGTATAAGGATAAAGAATAAAACATTTTTTTTTATAAACATTCAAAACAGACTCCCCCTACTTGATCGAAATGTCCTCATAATGAGAAACACAGATCGATCAAATGAGGGGAAGAACAGATGCAGGTATATGCAAGTCTATTAATACAGAAGTTAGAATGGAGAAACAACCCCAATAAATTTATATAGGTATACATTTTGAAATTGTTAATAAATAAAAATAAGAGGTTAAATAGATAGTATTACTGAAGCAATTAGTCATAAGAGCCATATAAATTAATCCCATAAGTATTAACAGAATTGTGAATATGAACCATAATGGTAACCCATTAACATAGCATTTCTACAAATAAATTATAATGTTCGAAGATAATAGGAAAAGGATATATAAGCCAACATCCAGCGTTTATGAATTTGTAAATACTGAATAATGATAAACATGTGACCAAAAGATCAAAAACGAAGTTCTTAGAGAAAAAAAAAAAAAAAAAAAAAAAGAGTTAATGGGGGGAGTCCGTTTTGAATGTTTATAAAAAATTTTTTTATCCCTATATTGATTTTATTTACTCGGTTGTTTAGATATGTTTTTAATATTTAAAGCATTTTACAGAAGTGTATGTATTGTTTTCAGTTTGTTAATAAAGTTCTACTCAAACTTACGACTGATGCGCTGAAGTCACAGTTCCCGTCCGATTCTGATGTTTCAGGAAGATGGGGGAACGATCGCGCTATAGCGCTCAGTCTGTATATATACACACTGCGATAAGTACTTGTTTCTTCACCTTGATAAAGAGCTTATGCTTGAAATGCATAGGTGTGGGCTTTGCCTATGTATGTCTTTATGATCCAATAAATTAGATTAGTTTTTTTCATTATGGGAACGCTCTCTGCTTGATCTATTTCTTACCTGCATGGAAGTAGTGATCGGTTTTCTGTGTTTCTCTTAGTGTATGCTGTGAAGATGGATGCACAGCTATACCCAGGTCCAGGGGGCTGCCATACCCAGATGCTGCACTTCAAGTGAGTCCTGAGTTTTTGCCCAATACATCACTCAAGGTATTACTCCACTTCGATGTACATTTGTCTGGACACTGTGATGATTCTTTACTGCAGTGCCTAGTGGGATTTCATCCAGCTATATTCGATTACTTGTGGAACTGTTATGCCTATTATTGGGTTGTATACCATGATACCGGAGGGGTATGCCATCTGAGGACTTTGAAAGTTTTAAGCTGATTTCAGATATATTTGCCTATGTGTTTTTCAATGAGAACCACAGAGTGTTCTTTCTGATACCCATCTAACCCAAAGGATTTTTTTATAGCACCATGTATGACTGAAACTAAAAAAGTAAAGATTGTGGCAAAAAAAAAAAAGAAAAAGGAACTGTACCAAAGCTTTTGTCTTTTTAAAAGGTCAAATCAACATTTTGTAAATAATTTAGCAATTAAGCAAATGTAACTTCTTGTGAAGCAAGTATTTGACTTTTGAATAAAGAATAAACTAATTTTCTTTGAAAATGACATGGCGGGACAGGGGTAAGGAAAGCCCACGATCAACAACCCACTCCCTCCTTCAAAGCCCAGAGCCAATAAATGTGTGGGTGTTTCACCTGTGCAAACCCTTATTTTAAAAATAAAAAAAATCACCCAGATGTAATTCCTTTAACATGTCATGCCATTAGTAAACGTTGGTCCTGGAAGGGACAAGCCATTTAAGCCGTCAACATTCGCAAAGAAAAACAAAAAACCGATGAGCTATGCTTGCAAAAAAGCACAAATGTTCCTATATATAGCAAGGTATATCACAGAAACCATAAAATCCTTTCAGAAAATAGTTACACATCTTAATATCAGTAAAAAAAATTTTTTTTTTTTTTTTTTTAAACATCAATTTTAAAATTAGGATAACCTGCATCCTCAAATTTAAGCAAGCTCGTGGTCTCATCAGAACTGTGAAACACTAAAATATGCAGTGTACAGATTTCAAGAGAAGACAGACGCAGTGAACACATTTCGTGAGGGGGCTGGGGGGAGAGGGGGGAGGATGGAGGTTTGAGGAAAAAGACCTGACGAAACTGTGTTCACTAGGTTTCTGGTGCTCCTCTGAGCAATAAAGAAATCCTTCCGAGGTATTGTTTCAGTTACAGCTGCGGTTATCTTTTTCCCTTTGCAATACTTATTTATTTATTTATTTATAAAATATTTTACCAGGAAGTAATACATTGAGAGTTACCTCTCGTTTTCAAGTATGTCCTGGGCACAGAGTAAAACAAATAATACATGGTTACAAATACAGTTACATAAATGAACAAGGTATACATTTATATACAAGACATTGCATGCACAGTTAAAGAAAATATATATTATGAGCGTATGAAACAGTTACAGACCAGATTAAAGTGTGAGACAGCCTTAGATTTGAAAGAACTTAAGCTGGTGGTGGATATGAGAGTCTCTGGTAGGTTGTTCCAGTTTTGGGGTGCACGGAAGGAGAAGGAGGAACGTCCGGATACTTTGTTGAGTCTTGGGACCATGAATAGTCTTTTGGAGTCTGATCTCAGGTGATAGGTACTGCATGTGGTAGGGGTGAGGAGCTTGTTCAGGTAGCTGGGTAGCTTGCCCAGAAAGTATTTGAGGGTGAGACAGGAAAGGTGAACTTTGCGCCTAGACTCTAGTGATGACCAATCTAGTTCTTTGAGCATTTCGCAGTGATGTGTGTTGTAGTTGCATTGGAGAACAAAACGACAAATTGAATTGTAGAGGGTGTCAAGTTTGCTAAGGTGGGTTTGAGGAGCCGAGCCATATACTATGTCTCCATAGTCAATAATTGGCATTAGCATCTGCTGTGCAATACGCTTTCTGACCAGGAGACTTAGGGAGGATTTGTTCCTGTAAAGTACCCCTAGTTTGGCATAGGTCTTGGTTGTCAGGGTATCAATGTGCATCCCGAATGTTAAGTGGGAGTCAAACCATAAGCCCAGGTATTTAAAACTAGTGACAGGTGTTAGGGTGGTTTTAGCGTTGGTTCTAATCAGGAGCTCAGTCACTGGAAGCTTTACAAATTTAGTCTTGGTCCCAAGTACCATTGTTACCGTCTTGTCAGTGTTTAAAAACAGTTTGTTTTGGGAAATCCAGTTTTCGAGTCTCAAAAAGTCAGACTGAAGTATGTGTTGAAGGTCAGAGAGGCTATGGCTGTGTGCATACAGGATTGTGTCATCTGCATACATGTGTATTGAGGCTTCCTTACAAGCTGTGGGAAGATCATTAATGAACACTGAGAAGAGTAGGGGCCCCAGAACAGAGCCTTGCGGGACACCACAGGTGATATCCAGGGGGTTGGAGTTAGAGCCTGAGATGGACACATGTTGGGATCTTCCTGATAGGTAGGACTGAAACCAGTTTAAAGCATGTTTCCCTATTCCAGAGCTCTGGAGTTTGTTAAGCAGGATAGCATGATCAACTGTGTCAAAAGCCTTTGCAAAATCTAGGAATACTGCACCAGTGAGTTGTCCCCGTTCCATTCCACACTGGATTTCATTGCAAACTTTTAGCAGGGTAGTTACGGTGGAGTGTTTGGGACGAAACCCAGACTGGAATTGGCTAGGGAAATTTGTCTTGGTGTAGAACTCGCTTAATTGGGAGTGGACACATTTTTCCATAACTTTGGATAGAATTGGGAGAAGTGAGATTGGCCTGTAGTTTGAGACAGTGTTTTTGTCCCCACTTTTGAAGATTGGGACAACTCTGGCAGTTTTCCAGGTCTTAGGGATATGGCCTGCAGACAGGATAGAGTTGACTATGGACGCAATTGGTTTGGCAATGGCTGGGGCACCAAGTCGTAGGAACCTAGATTGTAGTAAGTCGGGTCCACATTGGCTGCTTAGTTTTAGTTTGAGGAGCGCTTGTGTAATCTCCTCTTCAGATACTGGGCTAAATTGAAAATTGTGGGCAGTGTTGGGAGGGGGTGGGACTATAGGGGTACTCCCAGGATGAGATTCAGGTTTGGGGTTTGTGCTGCGTTTCGCTAATAAGTTAGTGGCACACCCCACAAAGTAATCATTGAATGCATTTGCAATGTCAGTGGGGTTTTTGGAGGTGTTCAATAAAATACCCTGGCAGAACAGCACTGATCAGGGAACGTAACCACATGTATACAAGTATAAGATACCAAGCAAGTGTGCTGAAGCTGTAAGGTTACATAGTTACATAGTTACATAGTAGAGGAGGTTGAAAAAAAAGACATAGGTCCATCAAGTTCAACCTATGCTAATTTTAGACAACAGATACTTTATCCTATATCTATACTTATTGATCCAGAGGAAGGCAAACAAAAAACCTCATTAAGGGGAAAAATTAATTCCTTCCTGACTCCAAGAATTGGCAATCGGATTAATCCCTGGATCAACATCCTTCCCATGTATACTTATTTGGTATATCCCTGTATACCTTTCCCATCTAAAAAGATGTCCAACCTTTTTTTGAACAAATCTATTGTATCTGCTATCACAGTCTCCATGGGTAATGAATTCCACATTTTAACTGCCCTTACTGTAAAGAACCCTTTCCTTTGTTGCTGGTGAAATTTCCTTTCCTCCAACCTTAAGGGATGGCCCCGAGTCCTTAGTACTGCCCGTGGGATGAATAGTTCTTTTGAAAGCTCCTTGTATTGTCCTTGAATATATTTATATATAGTTATCATATCCCCTCTTAGACACCTTTTTTCTAATGTAAATAAATTTAATTTAGCTAGCCTCTCCTCATAAGTTAGATTGTCCATCCCCTGGACTAGAGAGAATGCATACATGTACAATATTTGTGTTCTGCACTACGCACATTTAGAGCATAGTTTGTATCCATTTAAAACTTGACTAAATTACTGGAGAATGTCAATGGTGCAGTTGTGGAATAGAGAAACTACAGATTAAGTTTAAACTTTTAAAACGTACAGCATTCTGAAAATATTAGATTTGTTCTAAATCATTAAAATGTAGTTTTAAACAAGATTCTGAAAGAGATGCTCTGTGACCAGGCAAAGGTGCATTGCAAACTATATAGATTACTTTCATACTCTAGTAAAGTTAACATGCACACAGTTTGCCTGTTTGTTAAATATCAAAATGTGGTGATTTTGTGGAGCAAACTGACAGCCTAATCTAAACCACCTCTGGGAACAGCAAGGATGTAAAACAGAAGTTACTCTGAAACAGTAGGTCGTGTTGTCAAGCAAACACCATCTAAATGCAGTCCTCCAGACAGTGACATTAAGGGGTCCATTCACTCAATGCAGGCAGTGGTTTAACATGTTCCCATGGCATTCAAGTGAACGCTCCTCAATTTGTAGGGTCTCTTTCACGTGCACTAAAGACAAGTCACAATAAATTAATATGTTAAAAAAAACAAAAGAACTCTCCTATTTCAATTGCCGTCAAAGGTGGAATTATTCTTACCGTTGCTTTATCCAATACTTTAATCGAACACGGCTCTGCCACATTGCGTTTGCGTAGTGCCTGCTCCAACAGCTGCAATGGGGGGCGCTCCCAGTTTCCAAAAACTACCAGGTCTATATCACTGGAAATCAAACATTTGTTTCAACTTCAAAAATTAAATCAGAAAATTTTGCAAAACAAGTATGGTTTAGATCCAGGGCGCATATGTTTCTAAAGTAATATTATATGCTAATGCCAGTATAGGAAAGGTTTATAGCCACGCTTGAATACAAACACCATGCATGACACACCCAGTCTGTATTCATTGCATGAGTGTTGGCCCAGATACATTAAACCGGTTCATTGACTTTGGTGTTCTCGTCATCAAATAAGTATTCAAATAATTTTAGATACAAAAAATAAATAAATGCGTTACCTGCTGACATTTGAAAGCATTTTGAAAGGATGGCATTTTCAGACTGGGCAACCAATGCAAAAAGCTACATGTGTGCGCTGGATTAAAAACAGATCAATTATGGCAGCCTGCTTACAATACGAGTATCAGAAACTGCTGTTTTGTTGCATGCAAGCAAAGTCTTGGCAAACAAGAATGTTACCAGATTTTATTTGTGAGGAGAGCGGTCTCCTTTAGACTTGAGTCCGTGAAAAGAAAGCCAAAAAAAAATCACCATTACGTAATCTGAATTATAGGCTAAAGCTGTAAATTTCCGGCCATTACTGAAATACCTGCCCTCTGATTGGTCAGAATTCCGGGCATTATTCATTCAGTAATGCCTGCAATTTTTGACAACTTGCCAACTCACCTCAAAGCAGAGAAGCAGGGGCTCGCGCTGGGAAAACAACCGGCAAGTTTAAAACTTAACTGCAGCAGCCCTGCTCCTCTCCTCTCTGAGCACACTGCACACGCAGCCTCTCTCTCCCCCTCCCTCTCTGACAACTTGCTAGTGCTGTCAGACGCTGCTGTGTCCCAACTCGTAACTTTGTTGTTTGCAACAAAGTAATACAGTATCTCTCATCACATCTACTGCCTGTGCCACTAAGGTAATTTGCATTTCTTTGTATCTAGTTGTACTTAATATCATAGTCCCCCCACTTCTCCCCCCCACCCCTCTCCCCCCCCCCCCTCTCCCCCCCACCCCTCTCCCCCCCACCCCTCTCCCCCCCCCTTCACTTCTTTCACCTCTCTTCCCCCCATACACCTATCTTCCCCCCTTAGCTGAATTGGGGGGGGGGGAGAGACTGCAAAGAAGTGTGTCGTGTATAGAGGTGCAGTGTTGTGTGTGAGGATGTGGGGGTGTAGAGGTGCTGTGTTGTGTGTAGAGCTGGGGGGGACAGTGCAAAGTTTAGTAAGTGGTTGCATTTTTTATTGTGGCTGCAGTGTGTTTGTTGTGCTGTTGTATGTGTAGCAGCAGTTTGTGTGAGTGTAGAGCTGATGTGTGTGTGTGTGTGTGTGTGTGTATATAGAGCTACTGTGTGTGTGTGTGTGTGTGTGTCAGTAGCAGTGTTTATTGGTGTAGCATGTGTGTGTAGCAGCAGAGTTTGTGTGCTGCTGCTGAGTGTGTAGAGGTGCTGTGTAGTGAGTGTAGAGGTGTTGTGTGTCTAGAGCTCCAGTGTGTGTGTATGTGTGTAGAGGCACTGTGTTGTGTGTGGTGTGCTCGTGTGTGTGTGTGTGTGCTCGTGTGTGTGCATGTGTGTGTGTGTGTGCGCGTGTGTAGCAGCAGTTTGTATGTGAGCTGCTGTGTGTGTGTACACAGAGGAGGTGGCAGTGTGTGGATATAGATATCTGCAGTGTAAGGGTATGTAGAGGTGGTTTCATGTATTTACCATTTTAATTTAATAAAAAAATCTATTTAACTATAGAAAAGTGTCTATTATTTATGAAATAAGCCTACATTTAGCCTATAATAGTAATAATCCCCTCAGAACAGGGCATTACTGGCCAATAATGCCCTGGCTGGAAGAGTTGAAGGCCCGAGGCGAAGCCGAGGCACTTTAACCCAGCCAGGGCCTTGGGCCTTCAACTCCTCCAGCCAGGGCATTATTGGCCAGTAATGCCCTGTTCTTCAGGGATTATTACTTAAGTATATACTGAATCACTGACAAGTAAATCTGAATAACCACTATGTTTACAGCTCACCTTGTAGGTAGGTAAAGTCCCGTACTAAAGCTTCCAAAAATCTGAACCTGCAAACAAAAGGACAGGTTATATAAATAGGCACTTGTAATGCCAAAATTTTAGACGACAATTTGCATTTTAATCAAGATATGAGATGCACAGGGAAATCTGTTGGCAGCACTGCTTTTGCTCTGGGCAGGAAAAGAAGAAATGGTTCCCAGTGAATACGTAAAGTGAAGCAAACACAGGTAATTATAAAAACTTGCAACCCATTAAATATGAAATAATGCAACTAATTAATAATTAGTAGCCCATTGTCAACTAGGGTTATCATTGCAGATCTACACACAAATTTGAATTATTCACTGGCGATTTCAATATTTAACACATCGATAAATGGTCATTGTGATAAGCATGCAATTTCTTTGCTCTGTATCTTCTGCTGTTAGTATGAATGGTTCACTTTAAACTTGTCAATTTTTTTTAATTTTGCATTTCATGATTTACCGTCCAAACCTTTGCTAAAACCCACCGCTCAAAATATCTCAGCTAAGTGGGGATTTTTTATAAACTCAGCTGACAATAGGAATAAAAGGGCAATAAAACAGAACCACATGGTAATTTAACTGCCTCTTGGATCACAAGATATTTTGCACTGCTGACATGAAGCCATTTTGGTAATGAGGTGTGAAAGAAAAAATAGGATTTGCAAGTGTACAGTATTTATGCCATGTGAACTAAAAAAAGTCTTTAACAAAAAAGCCATTGTCAAGTACAGGCATACCCCGCATTAACGTACGCAATGGGACCAGAGCATGTATGTAAAGCGAAAATGTACTTAAAGTGAAGCACTACCTTTTTCCTACTTAATGATGCATGTACTGTACTGCAAGCCTCATATACGTGCATAACTGATGTAAATAACGCATTTGTAACAGGCTTTATAGTCTGCCCACTTGCGCACAGCTTCGGTACAGGTAGGGAGCCAGTATTGCTGTTCAGGACGTGCTGACAGGCGCATGCGCGAGCTGCTGTTTTCCTATTGGGCGATATGTCCTTACTCGTGAGTGTACTTAAAGTGAGTGTCCTTAAAGCGGGGTATGCCTTTACTCAGATGTGGATATTTTGCTAAAAAAAAAAATGTTTTGTTGGTTTTGTACTTGTGCATTAAGCTATTACAGACGTTTTTATCCCAACGCTCTTGTTGTGTAACCATAAAGGGCAATGCTAGAATCTAGTAGTCATATTTAAAAAGAACACCGCAATTTCTGAAGTTGTTGTTCAATTACGTTCTGGTTTAATATCTGCTACCCCAACAAAATGTGCTTCACGTGGCAAAAGGATAAAAAACTAAAATTAAAAAATGGATTCTATTGCAGGACAAAGGAGCAGTGTCTCCTGTTTCATCAGGGGGGAAAAAACAAACAAAAAAAACCCCACGGAGGTGGACCTCCTAGATCAGGGCTCCAGGGTATGCAAATGCATCCATAATAATAAACAATAAAATGTTCGGATGTTTTCCAAAGTTAGGCTTATGTAGAAATAAAAAAACATTTGTTGCTGTATCCAGGTAGATACATGTGAGTACTGATTGGGGAATGGTCATTAATGCTCCCATGCGGTAAGGGTATGTTAGAAAGTTGATACTTTGGGGATGTCTGGGATACCCATGTGAGTAGGGGGCCAAACCCCTTGATCCACTGACAAAACTAACCCCGGAGCTAGACCAATAGCAAATAAACATGAAAGTCATAATATTGCAAAAAAATAGAGTACTCACAACCTTGGGTTTCTGGATCCCTGGATGAAGCGTGCTCTCAGCCCAAAGTTATTGTAGGAAGTGTTCTCCCGAGGGGGAGGATGAGGTCGGTGCACTGCATGCCAAATGAAGGAAAAACTGCGTTCCAAATGGAAGAGATGACGGATGCTGGATCGCTAAATAAAAAAGTTATTTTCTTGGGAAAATTGCAACATGTAAACTAACAGGGATCTTGACAAAGTGCATGGATGCACGAAATGCGTCAGAGGTTCTTCTCAAGATCCCCGTTAGTTTACATGTTGCAATTTTTCCAATAAAATAACTTTATATAGCGATGCAACATCCGTCATCTCTTCCATTTGGAACGCAGTTTTTCCTTATTTTGTCCTGCAGTGCACCGACCTCATCCTCCCCCTCAGGAGAACACTTCTGTTTCGTCAACCTGGAAATGGAGAACTTACGTCAGCTGTAGGCCACAGATCCTTTATGACCGTTTCTATTCTTTTCACCACTTCTCTCCGCATTGCTGCTTCTTCGGGTCGTGGAGACATGAACTCATAAAAGTCTACTATTTCTTCATGGAGACTACAAGTAGAAAATAAAAGCAAGCCATACTGTAGGTTAAACATTAACATGTTCAGGTTTAACAGATTTAGTATTTTCTTTACAATTAATACCTTACTCCAGGGGTGCGAAAACTTTGTTTGCACCCCCCGTTAGCTCTCCCCCCTTCCCTTACCGTCTGAGCTTCGCGGCATCATATGACATCATGGTGTCATATGACGTGACGGCATTGCAACGCGTTGCCATTTGACGCCGCATTGTCATGGCGACGCGTCGCAGAAGAGGCAGCCCAGACTAGGTAAGTGATTTACAGAGGCCTCGCGCCTCACCTGGCATTTAATTTAAATGCTTTGGGGAAGAGCGCGGGGCCTCTAACTACCCCTCCCCCCTCCGAAAATCTCATGCCCCCCACTTTTCGCACCCTGCCTTACTCAACCCGCAAAACCAGTTTGAAATGGACATTACAGCAATAAAAAAAATTTTTTAAAAGAAAGTTCGACAATCCACTTTAGTGGGGAATTACAAAATATGCAGATAAAAACGGTGAGCAACTGAAACAGAAACAACCTCTGCTGCAGATATACAGTGCATGTCTACATTGTGCCCATCTTGTACGTATTTTGTCAGTTTTGTACATATATCTTACTGCGTTTTTACTAGTGTGAGCAATACAAGTTTGACAGACAATAGAGGTTTTCAGAGTTTAGTAATAACTTTTGGATGCTCAGAATATGAACAGTTACAATTCACACGTATTCAGATGCATTGTCTTGCATATTACTGCATATCATTTTTCAAAACTATTTTTGGGCGGAATGCTTGTATTTGCTTTTTATTTTGAGTACTGGGGTTATTTGTATATAACCATTTTGTATTTGGACCTCTCCGGGTGGTCCTTTTCCCCATGCACCTGTGAAACACAATTTCTAATGTAGAAGTGCTGTCTGACTTATATACATAACCTCAAACTTCCAAGAGGAAAAAAAAAAATCCTGAAAATGCGTTCAGATGTTTCCTGATACAGTGCCAAGTAGGGTCGAGCAATAAATAAACCGGTACCATAGGGCTGGAGTGGCTCAGCGAATAAAGGCACCGAGTTTGAAGCAGGGGAGCCTGGTTCAAATCCCTGTGTCGGCTCCTTGTGACCTTGGACAAGTCACTATCTCACTGTGCCTCAGGCATAAAAAACAGATTGTAAATTAATCTGGGCAAGGACAGTGTCTGCAAAAACCCCATGTACAACGCTGCTTACGCGCACTATATTGGAATTGTGAAGCTCTTTAAGTCCCGTTGGGTGAAGAAAGTTATATGAAATAGTCATTGTTATATAGTAATACCGCAACAACAAAATCTGAAAGCAAGCAGAGCCGGGACTTGATTTATTACAGCGGTATTACATGGTGCAGGCTTCTGGGGTCAGAGATGGAAGAAAGAAGAACCGGCGCCACTGCTAGTGACAAATCCAGGCCACTTCCGGGTTGATAGAAAATACTTTATTGGGACATCACACACACACAAGGCTACACCACGATCTCCCCCTCAACGCGTTTCATTTTATAGAGCAGCGCTTCGTCTTGGAGTGGGGAGGTGAGGTCTGAGCCTGTACATTTAAATTAAAAAGCCCGCGAAAAGCGGGCAAATTGGTTAACCCCTTGTTGCACATGCACTATTTTTTTACAGCAGAAATTAAACAGTTCCTGAACCAATACACAATCTATGGAAAATTTAATTAGATTAATCCCATCATAAGAAGACATATGATAATAAGTATATTTTGGGTATTGTTCATATTAATTCAACGGTTATAAAGTGCAATTCAAACACTGGGGTATATATAAAAGTCACAACATAATCCTGAAAACTGGCAGTATAGACAGATGGTATATAGTATAAGACCTAAGCAAAGTAAAGCCATTGTATATTGGCAATTGAACCTTCATATAATTATAATGAGAATATAAAAAAACTCAATCATAATACACTATGACAAGAAAACCAGAGGGAAGGGGGGGTAGGGGAAGGTGGGGTAGGGGAAGGGGGGAAAACAAAATCTCTGAAGGCTGCACGCTGGCAAACGGAGGATAGAGGAGAGCAGGACCCAGATCGGAGAGCACATGGAGGTAAGGGATTTCCCTCCCAGCCCTGATTAATTTAGAGGTCTTTATCTGCTTCACCCATTCCGTTTTCAAGTGACTGACACCCAAGGGTGCAGAGACTATCTATTGAAGCGCAGGACAGTTTCTTTGTATTCTGGGGTCAGAGATGCAGCTTTGAAGCTGCAACTCTGAAGCGTCTCACTTCTGAGTCCTCCCTCTCTTCCTGCTTTTGAATGCGGACAGCGAGGAGGGGCTTCAGGCAGCAAGGGGAGAGATTTCCACACTGCAGCATGGAAATCACTTGTTTCCTTCTGTTAAGCACTTACCACCTTCCCCCTTGGGCCCTTAAATGTATTGATCTTTGGAATTCTTGTTCATCACCCAACACTAATGCCAAGATGCTTTGGGGGTAACATACATGAGGAAAATATGCACTTACAATTACAGGCTTGTCTCCAATACATGTACAATCAATCACAACAGTTTTCCAGTTACATAAGATAAGCCATTGTTTCTTCTACAAAATATATTTTCTCTATACGGTTATGGTTGGGAATAATGGTTTTAACTGTAGTACTGTAATGAGTGATCCCTATGCATAATGAACTGAATTACATACGCCAACAATGTTCCTGTGAGGAGGTGGGGAGGGGAGGAGAAAAATGAATGTAAGATTTAGGCGTGTAATATATTCAATTACAATTGGCTGTGGGAGGCGGACGTTGATACAGTCGAGACGCGTGCGCACGGCAGTGAGCGGTGGCGTGGCAGATCCCTGCAAATACATGAAAATTTATATTTTTGCGCTGCTGCCACACGACGCTGCCAAGCCAGACAGCGCAGCTGGGATAGGGCTGGTTCCTGGGGCAGGAGGAGCAGGGCAAGTGGATTCACTAACCGCCGACGCAGCTTGATTAATCTACCCCTCGGAAGGGGGGGGAGAAGAGGGGGGCTCTAAGGGGAGGAAGGCGGTGGTAGGAATCACTGAGGGAGAAAGGGGGAGAAAAGAAGTTTGGTAAAGGAGTGGGACTGGTATTGATGTGCAGGTTGAGCTTGTGGTTGTGTGTGAAGCCAGGTGTGACATAGCCACGCCCACCTGTCGCTCACAGACCTGTACTCACAAAAAGTGTGATTCACGTGCATAAGCATTAGCACATGCGAGCGCACCAACTATAAAACAAGCCTTAGGCATGCTTGATGAATTAAAGTTTGGCAAATGCCAGAAAAACACATTTGGTAAAAGCCCTTTGTGGTATGAGCCACTAGTGATGCAAATACAATGCTTTTGTGAATTTCTCTGAAACTGTACAATGAAATGGACCATATTCTTGCAACTTAAACCAATTTGCCACTTGAACTACTAAAAGTAGATAATTATAAAAAAATCTACCAATGCACTTAATGTCAGAAAGGCCAATTCAGAAAAGGTGTCCATTTGACCATTGAAAAACGGTGCTGTCCTTACCTCACTGTGGATCCAGGAGGGACAAATCCTTCCGACTGTTATTCCACCCAAGACTGAGTGCAAGCAAAAGCCAGTTGATCCTTGTGGGCCAAAACTAGTGTAAGCATATCTATATACATACATATGCAAATTAGTCAGTAGCGGGATATAAAATGGTAGTCCCATCTTGGGCCAAAATGAAAACGATACTGACATGTTGAACGTAAATCTAGATTGTTTCAAAAGACAATGTTGGTAAACAGGCTTCAATATGTATCTTTAAACATGGTGATGTTCTATTATCGCCAAAAAGGTGTGGATGTTATTCTTTCATTGGATTCTTAGTGAAGGCGTAAACTAGGGGGAAAAAAACATTCTATAATAATGTTTCAGTTAACATCACTGTCTTTCCCCGATACCAGAGATTGTTGGCAAATCTGGGCCTCAGACTGTTGACCAAGGGAAATGGCCAGAGCCAAGACAAATAGGTGTCTAAAGCTGTTCTAATCCCCAAATAGATGAAGCTAATTTAAAACGTTGAGGGAACCTCACAACAGTGTTGTATGAAATACAGTACACTGTATTTCTTTCATCTATGTCAGTATCAGAATTAAATTATTGATGAATGGACATTATATACTGTAGGATAGAGCTAGTGGCAGGTTAGCAAATTCAACATTCATAAAGGGGCATGCATTAGAGAGATGACAAATGTTACTGCTCATGCGAGACAGTAGCCAATTTAAAGCCTTGCTCCTATGTAGTCAAAATAAAAATGCACTGATTTACATATAGAACACTGACCCTATATAACACTAACAATATTAAGGTTCTCATGTATTTTATTCCTTTTCCCTTTCAGTTTAAAGCTGCAGTTCAAGTTGCCATTTAAAAAATATATATATTTTTTTCCCATTTAATATGTGCATCAATACAGTCTGCACACTGACAGTGATTAGCTAAGCTGCAGATCGATCCATTCTCCTGTAATCGATCGCTTGCTCCGGGTTATTTAATTCCGTTCTTGCACAGCATTCTGGGTAATGTGGTCCTGGAATATGATTGACTGGGCAGTTACTAGATACAATTGGTTCACTGCTAGAGGGAGCGTGGCTCAAGAGTCAGAGCCTATCAGAAGGGGAAAAGGGCTGTCACTTTGAAAATGCTTCCTACATTAGAAACATTAAACATTAAAAATGTCTTTAAAACTTTTCTTTTTTTTTTTAAATGCTACAAGTATTTTCTCATAGTACAGAACTGATTATTAAAAAACAAACAAAAAAAAAATCACAAGTAGGATACTGCTTGGACTGCTGCTTTAATCAAAGGAAATGCCTTAACAGGGGACCAAACCTCATAGAAAAATGCAACATACTGCTGTTCTGGGCCAATTTAAAAGATAAGCGGAAAACCAAAAATAAAACTTATTTAGTTGAATACAAACTGCTCCTGGTAAATAGCAATAGAAAAACATAAATTTCTGCCAATATGAGCATAATGTGACACTATTTAACAGAACTTCATCTAAATAATAAATAAATAAAAACAAGAGAAAATTATGACACTTCAGATGAGCCGACAGGTTAGGTTGCTTCTTTTTTTTTTTTGGTGTGGACAGCAAGTTTGGTGGTCTTCAATAATTTACATGGTTATGTCCAGTGTGAAGTCAAGTGAACACAGTTAATCTCGCTACAGACCACCACATCTGTGGGTGGTTTTCAGATATCAAAAACATAAAATTGCCAGAGCGTCCGTATACAGAGTTCATCCATATATAGTGCAACACACTTACTACCTTTCCGATGAGCACTGGGATTCCTGCCACAGCTTGCATAAAAAGGAGCATTACATATAATTATAGGCTAAAGAGTTACATTCCGGGCATTATTGAAATCCCTGCTCTGATTGGTTGAAATTCCGGGCATTACCTGCCACGCCCTGCCAAGTTTTTCAGCCAATTAGCTTTCAGTTGTCATCCACACCGAGAGCAGCTCTCACACAGGGGAGGTGATTGGACAGGAGGCAGCAGCAAGGCACTGACTCCTCCCCCTCCCTGCAGAGAGCTCCACACAGGAGAAGGAGGAGAAGGAGGAGAAAGATGTGTGCCCCTGCTGTGTAAAGGAGGCCAGTAGTGTGTGTCTGGTTTGTGGGTGTAGAGGGGTGAGGAGGGATGCAGAGTGTTTTGTATAGCACGGCGGTGACCCAGACACATTATGCAGTGCTAGATTGTTGTGCGGACCTGAGGACTTTTTTCATTACTCACTAAAAAACAGATAAGTATATATGGATATACTACTATACAACTCTTTTCTCTTGTATACTCAGGACTTCCCAGTGGGGATGAGCATTGTTTCTTTTTCGCACACGCACAAAAAAGAAAGTACACCATCTTTGAATTCTATGGTTTTACATATCAGGGCAATCTGTTACTTAGCAGGTCTTAAAATTAGGTAAATACAACCTCAGATGAACAACAACACAACATATTACACTGTCATGATTTAACAAAAATAAAGCCAGTCAAATATTCAACAGTACAACTGAATGCGGGACAAGACCATGCCAGGACGCAAGATACAAAACCTGCGCAATGCTTCACACAGCGGGCACAATACAAATACCACACAGGAATCTGGTGTACAAAATCAAAGGAAGGTTCACCTGTTCCTCCAGCAATGTCGTGTATCTCATGTGCATGAAATGCCCAGGGGGCTGCTACTACATACTGTAGGTTAGACTGGACAGCGGCTAAACAAGAGAATGAATCTGCATCACCACAGCATCACACGCGGAACAAGAGAGTTCTGTCAGCAAACATTTCTCTGATTCTGGCAATAAGATGAACGATCTGAAGGTGGCCATACTCAAAGGTAATCTTAGAACACAGAAAGACGGTTGCATGAATACAAATTCATGCAACTGTTCGGGACACTTAGCAATGGCCTAAAACCGAGACCGAAGTTTTATGAGTCACTGCTGACATGAGAACTCTTCCCATGAGTGCTAAAGGCCATGTCTATCCATACTGCGCACACAGCTGTCTCTTACACTTACAAATACTCTATGTAATTCCATCCCTATATACCAATAGGGACCACACAGTATCTACACACACTTTTAGTAATGCTACAGCCTCTTACATTTCCACACCTACCCACACCATTGATATGCGCGCACACACACACACACACACACACACACACACACACACACACACACACACACACACACACACACACACACACACACACACACACACACACACACACACACACACTTTGTAAAGCGCTGTATACTCTGTGGGCTCTTTACAAATTTATATTTACATACACACCACTAAGGCCTATAATAGTGGGGGCGCGCGCTGCGCCGTGCGCGGCAGTTATAGGTGGCTGTGGTTAGCCAGCCATTGTATGCTATGGCCGCGCGTGCGTGGAGCCGGGCGATAGTGGGGAAGACTCAAAAAGTAAGTAAGTATTTGCGCCGCTACCATGTATGCGTATGTACAATGTTAATAAATAATTCTTATTTTACACATAATAAATTAATAACAATCTAAATATACATATAGAAACACACAAAAACACGTTGCTCCCGGCAGCATGCACTGTACACACAAAAAGTGTTCGTCACGTGCACGCGCCCGCACCTACTATAGAACAGGCCTCACATTCAGGGACTATTTAACACCAAGTCATAAATCGCATACTACATAGGGTGGGGGTTAGGTTTCAGACACAGATAAAAACAATGCATATAAGAATGTTAAGTTAAACCTTGCTAGCTTTATTCAATGTACCATCGCCAGAAGAAGAGATCCGTGTATCTCGAAAGCTCGCACAAATAAAAGCATTTAGTTAACCACAGAACGGTATTGTGTATTCATTTGATTATTAAAGCTTGGCTAACACGGTACAGATACATACATACAGGGCTGTGTGTATGTACTATTTTATTTTAATAAACACGTGAAGCAAAAGAATGTAGACAATCATGCGGATTAAAAAAAAAAAAATCAATATGACTACAAAAGTGTCTCTGAAAAATTTAAATATAATAAGCCTTGGGCCTTCAACTCTTCTAGTGAGGGCATTATTAGCCAGTAATGCCCTGTTCTGAGGGTATTATTACTTAAATAACCCCCCTTTTTTGTATAGCATAGGCTGGAAGCATGTGAGATTTTTGGAACTAAACTGCTGTAAGTTTAGCTCAGGGGGACACCCTGCTTCCCTAGATACTTGCCTCCTAGGGTGGTACTTAAACCTCATGCAGTAACACACGTGATTTAAAACTTAATTTCCCCCCCACCTCCCAGTAGGTGATGGTACCAGGGGTAACGTCAGAGGCAAGAATCTCAGGAACTAAGGTTTTCTGGAGCAGAAATTAAGGCGGTTCAGAGACCCACTGTTTCCCAACTATGCTGGGTGAAAAAAAAAAAAAAGGGTAATCAGAACCACACCTTCACAGTTAAGAATCACTAGCGAATCAGAATTGCACGCTCATTTACGTTCATGACGTCAACATGTCATACTGTACATGCATGCGGACATAATGGGCCGGAAAAGAAGTCGGTACGTATGAGGTGTCGACATCACCTACATGCACAAGCTAGTCTTTCGCGTGCTGGACGGACGCTGTGGGAAGCTGGATACTGAGGTCGTCCATTAAGAGGGGTCCAGTGTTTCCATTTACGCAGGATTGGCAGCGGTTTCAGTATTCACTGGTGATTCTTAACATCCGTGCAAGCATTTATTGTGCATCTTTAAGATTTTACTTGTATACTTAGCTATATTGTGTGGCTTTTCACAACAAGTAAAAAATATGTACTACAGTTTATTGAACCACTGTAATTTAGGTATGATATGATACAATATTTATGTAGAAAAACACAAGATAGACTTACTCGACTGAGTGCTGTCTAAAACAAAAGGCTAAATAGTGCAATGTGGAACAAGGAGGAACACAGTTTCCTCCACACAATCAGTAAACACTAAAATATGTTCCCAGCACTCAAAAATGACAAGTGGAATTGGAATAAGTCAAACTAATTTAATCAGAAAAATAGAACACCAAAAAAAGCCCAGAGCACGTGACATGGCAAGGAAGAAGTGGGGGAAAGGGGAAGGGTGGGAAAAGGAGAGACAAAGGACGGGAAAACTCCAGGGGGAGGGGAAACGATTCGGGGGTGAACCCCTTCAGGCTCGTGCCAATGGTACTTCCTTTTAACCCCGTTAAAAATAATTCCCTAAAAAACAGTAAGCAACAAGATGCAAATTATAAAGAATCAGTATAGAGAATGTCACTCCAGATGTAATCTATTAAATAAGTGGGTACAGCACATATACTTGTATACTAGGGCAGGGTGCGCAAACTGGGGGCGTGGCGGTTGAAGAGGCCCCGCGCTAGTCCCCATGGCATTAAAATGAAATGCCGGGGGATTGCATGAGGCCTCTGCAACTCTACTTACCGTGATTCAAATGGCTGGTGTGGCGCGTCGCTATGGCAACACAGCGTCATTTAACGCCGACCAAAGCGGTAAGGGGGGCGCGAGCAGTGAAGGGAGCAGGCAGCGGGGCGCAGCTTCAAAAGTTTGCGCACCCCTGTACAAGGGGATGGTGGGCTTCTGAATCCAAGTCCAATGAAGGCCTATATAGGCAATATGATGAGCTCACCTATCCCATATACAAAGCACTATCTCTGACAGACAATTAAAGTCGCTAAATCTGTTTAACAATTACAGAGAGTCCAGACTGAACCCAGAACACAAGGTGTCTACAGACCAGTTCAAGTCTGCAGAAGTGCAGGGAAAGGCCTCCAAGCTATGGGAAGTCCATCCGCAGTGTACCGCTGGTTCAGTCTCTCAATGGGGGTGATAGGTGTGCCATTTATGATTACGGACATGGCATTAATTGCAAAGCACCTGTCAACACTTTTTGAGCCAAGCTCATTGAGTCGGCTTTGTCAGACAGCACAACTTCAGAATGATATTTTTCGCTTGACCAGGCTTCTATTTGTATCACGTCCTGGATCTCTGAAGCGCAGTATTTTAGTAATGAAAAAATGGCCCCACCATACATCTCTGGAGCAACAGTTTTAAATTACAAACAAAAATAAAACTGCAATAATGCCAAAATCTTCACAAAAGTTGCACAAAATCTCCAGGTAAGGAACATACAGCTTAAACAGGAAGGCTATAGTTGGATCCCAAACACCAAGGCTACAAATGTCCCTTAGAGTCAAAAAGCATATGTAGATTAGGCCGGGTCCATGGTCAAAAAGACAGCGCTGACCCGGAACACTTACACCCATCATCCCTACTGAGGGCGGCTTTAGATGATGCTTCCGTACGCTTCCGCAGGCGTGTGGAATTGCAGCCGACAGTAAAATTTCATTTTTCCCGCTGAGGGAAGCGGAGGGCCGGTCATGTGACCGGCAAAAGCCAATGGCACTCGGTGATGTCGGCGACGTGGCGCGCTAACCCCGCCTCCCAAGCGCGCTCGCTGCCTCACCTGCCAGGACATGAAAAAGCTCCAGCTTGAGCAGGCGGCCCTGAGCAGCAGCGTGGAGGAGCGCGGCTGGAGGCACCATGCCCGAGCCCTTAGAATATTTGGAACAGAGTGAGAGTGATGTATGTTGTATTTAAACAGTTGCTCACTATGTTATATTACAAATGCTGTCCCTCCCCCTCCTCTGATATCACCAGTTCATTTGTATCATTGTATCCCCCCCCTTATTTTTTTCTTGTGTACACTATTTGTAAAATGATCAATAAAAAATGTAATAAAAAAAAAATCTAATGTACTACTTGTAAAGAGGGATAAAATATGAAGATGACAAAATACATAACTGAATAAAAGAAAATGGTATCAAGTCATAAGATTGTAAAAACATGGCACTTTATGCCTATTCTAACTTTTTCCTAACACACAACTTTTTTCCCCTTTTTTTTTTAGTCTTTAGTTTTGTCTACTATCATTAAAGTGAAGTACTTCCACACACGATTCCCTCAGTATTTTCCCGGTAACACTGATTAAGTTAATACCTCTTTACGTCTGACATTTCATTAAATCTTTAAGGTATAGTAGTTGAAGTTGAATGAAAATCATAGTCACGGATTTACCCATTGCAGTGGCTTAGAGCACCATCTTGGTTTCATGCCGTCAAAGTATGTCAAGGGCCATTATGTTTTGATAACGGCGTTAACAGGGCCAGCATTAAATCCGGGTTTATGCACTGTACATGGTCCGTCCGGACATACAGAAACTTTGGCTAGATTCTCAAGGAGTTTCAGTATTTTACAACATGCAGATGTAACCATTTAATACTACACAATAGCCCTCAAATTAAATGCTGTATTACCCCGACAGTTGCCATACATGAAATAAACTGTTCGCTACTCTGCCATTTCTCTCATTGTGGCGTTTGTACAAAAACGCACAAAATTCTGCAACAAGCAGAGTAGAATCTGTGGTAGACAGTCAAGACAGAATAAACATGAACAAAATAAATTAAATGCATTTTAAAAATCTGAAGAGCCAAGTGCATTTGCACAAGATTTGAAGGAGTGATACACATGGCACACAAAAAAAAAAAAATGTACAGCCAAACTGAATGACAATCACAGCTGAACAGTATGAGATGAGCAAGTCTGCTCACCAGTGGGGAATCCTCTTGCAATTGGACAGCTTATCCTAAACCATTGCCAAGATTCTTCTTACAGCTTGGCTTAGGCAGAGTGCAGAGATCCTCCAATCAGCAATGAAAACGTTTCATTGCAATAACGCAGATGTGCATGTTATGAAATGCTTCATACATTTACACAAACTGGGGAAGGACCCATGTAAAAAAAAAAAAATCCAATTGTACTGATCCACATGAATATCTGTTTTGCTAGCATTAAAACAGATGTTCAAGCCCTATAACATGCTGGTGCCTAGGATGAAGTATAGGGTAGACTTTCTAAGATTGCTTGAGATTAGTCAACATCTGGTTTACATGTCCAAATTGTTAGAGTGCCGTATGCATGGCATGTTAAAAAATAAAATAATCAAAGCAATGAATAATTAGGCAGCAAAATACATTTCTTTAAAAAAAAATTGTACTGGTTGCTTAATTTAAAGCAGCAGTGCTGTTTTATGCAAAATCCTGATAACCATGAATGAAAAAAATAAATTAAATTGCAGTTGTCATTTTACACAATTAAAAAGGCTTGTGGCAAACAAAATACTGATTGTTTTATGAAGTGTTTCATTAAGTGAATGATTACAGAGAGCTCTTGCAGAATCTAGCAAGCGCCAATATTTCCATAAATGCAAAGAAAGTACAAATTGGCAACAATTCATGGGCTGCAAAGGGCTGAAAAGCTTTATTAACAACAATTTTCTTGAGACAACACTGAAATTTATGTTGATCTATTACAGGTTGAAAAATTGTCTTTACAGAGTTTATGGTTTATATCTAGCAAACAGGGTTAACAGGAGAAAAGTTGACACCTGTTTAACAATCCAAAAGCTAATGCCATTATCTACAGTGAATGTTGCATTTATTTCTTATTCTAGACCGTACACGCCTTTCTGTTGCAATAGACTAGCAGCATTTAGAGCACCTATTTTTTTCAAAGAAAATGCAATGTAGCATAATTGAAGACCACCCAAAACACTAGCATGTCAAATTATTCTTGGGAAGATCAAAAACTCCCATCACCAAATGTAGTCAAGATGTGCAGCCTGCTAGTAAACAAAAGTGCAGTCAAACTGCAGGGGCCTGGGTGGTCTTCAGTAGTGACACCTACTTCTCAAGCTCCAGAACAATGGGAAAGAAAGTGGCACTGCTGCTTTGCAGTGCCGCTATACCGACCATTGCTTGCCGTACGGATTGGCTTCATATACTTGTTCAATTTAAAGACCCATAATGAACAAGTTTAGGTGGCCGATAGCTCCAAAACCAGACCAATGCAGCCCTGCAATAGGAAACCTCCCATTCTAGAAAATCAAGCTGTTCATTTAATATAGTCACTGTTCTTTTAAAGTGCAAACTTACACTGCAACTTGCATCTAAACACTTCTATGGCAACATGTCAAACTTGTTCCACATGCCAAAACACTGACTAACAATATATTTATTGCACATAATTTACATTGGATCGCTCTCCTGCCTATGTTGTCAATAGGGGGATAAGATTTTATATCTTTGGGGGAAGCATCACACGTGACTCAACATCATGTGGATAACTCCATCTCACATTACTGAAGCAACAGTGCCATTTGCGCACAGTTTTAATGCTACACACTTTGGAAACAGTTAACAGTTCATCTGGTCCTGGGAGACTCGAACTAGGATATTTGTAACACTGAAAGGCTAGGCACTTGCTGGTAAATCTTTCTGGTTTCTGCTTTTTCAGGGACAGCAACTGACTATTACCAGATTCTTTTTAGAAGAGGTTTTATACAGGATCACTGAAGACAGGATTGTGGAGTTCCAGGAGCAGTATATGAAACAGATTGTTGATATTGCTTACAAATACAATCTGGTGTCCTTATTTGCCATTCAAAAATAGCACAACATACCAGCACTTAAGTTGAGAACAATATTGGGAATCTCAAACATTTGAACTCTTCCCAGCATAGGGTTTGTTTAAACTGTAAATGTAAATGTAGCCCTTGTACCCCCCCCCCCCCCCCATGGTACTGAAACTACCTGTGCTGCTGTCACCTGTTTAGCCAACAAGAGGCCTCAGCCTCCACCACTGGAAGCCTGGGGTATAATTAGTATCTTGGTGCAGCACCTCCACCGGCGAGGGATCCCAGCGTGGTGGGAGGAGCCCCTCACCGGAACCTATACACACAGTAATTACCCACAGGTATATGATAACAGTATTTACTATGCATAAAGTATAAGTCATCCATATAACACAGCCCCCAATATGTCACCCCACAGTAGCAACTGTTGGAAACCCCACAGTACTGGAGTGCTGAAGGCACTTAACCCTTGAGTGTCCCCTTCCCAAAAGTTTGTTTGGGATAGCACGCTTCCCTGTGTTGGTGCCCGGTGGTGCACTTAGAAATACCTCCCTAGTTGTAGTCCAGACCAGGATAAACAGCAGCAATCTGTAGATCAGCGACGCGGTTCCCCGGCACGGTCTGATGCTCCTCTCTTGGATGGATCCTCAGGATGACTTCTCTGAAGGGGCCTCCAACCAGATGATACCCCTATGTGCAGTCTCTAACATGGTCTTGATCTGCTTTCAGGCAACAGGCTGCACTTCTCCTTCAGGAAATATCCTGCAGCATATCTAACCCTATTGCTATGGTGAAAGAGTCCCAATGCACTATGGCCTTTCCCTACAGCATACACAGTTTCTCTACTGTGGCTCAGGGGACTATCTGGGACCTTGGGTGCAATTCTGGCCTAGACCACCGAAGCACTGCTCCGGGGACCCTACCAGCTCCCTCACTGTCCAGACCTTGACTGACCGCTGCAGTCCCAGCATGCAATATGTTTATCTTCCATTTCCAGGGGAAACAGCAGTTCCATTGACTGCCGGGGGTCACCTGTTACAATCTCCCTAAGCATCATGGGAGTTTTCGTCCTTGCAGAGTCGTTTTCTATTGCAGCCGCGTGCGCATAGTGTCCTGCGCATGCGCAACTCTTAATAGCCACCGTCATGTCCTCTGCGCATGCGCAAACTTCCGGGAGTGCGCGCGCAACCAGCAAGAGTGGCGCCCTGCGAAGGGAGCCACCGGCGAACCCATCGCCATCCCTGCAATACCCCCTGCAGTAGCGGTGGTAAGGGGGTGAAACCATTTGACCGGGAAACCAGAAGGGATACCTGGCTACATAAATAAAAAAAAATACGTTTTTACACCAGCCTAAAAGCATCATCTATATTGCTTATTTTCACAAGATGGCCTTCATACTACTAAAGAGGTACCCGTCACAGTCTGATTATGCGCTGCTTTGCAGCGTTTCCACACACGGTGAACACTGGGTGGGACTGCACTCAAACTGAGTCAATGACAGATGTAGCCAACATTACTCCCACTGGGGAGTTGCAGCAGGACATACTCAACGTGAGAATAGGAAGAGCGGCCATTGTTTTGAATTAGCTATGCAAGAACCACACAATGTAGCAGGCAATGGGGTGTAAAGCCCATTTGACACGAGTACTAGCTTGTTTCAACCAATAAGGTACGCTGAAAATGCATTTAAAGAAATCACCCAACACATTGGATTTAAAGAATCCCATTTAGTCACAAAAGGTTTATAGTTTATTAATATGAATGTAGCTCTAGATAATGGGTGGTTTGTACCAGACGATACAAGAGATACAGAAGTCCCTAGAAATGGTGCACACCTCACAAATTGTAAAGATAAAATAAAATTACTTTAATGGGTATAGTTTTAAAATAGAGCACACAATACTTTGTGTGATGTTGATATTTAAAATGTGAAGGGGAGTATAATACTGTAGTATTTTCCATTTCAACTGCAGGTGTACCCATATATGCCCTTAGACCTTATAATATAGTTGCAGTTGATAATATACTGCACTGTATAATAGATAGCATAAAGTAAACAGCTGGTTTTCTAAACCAGCGGTGCGCAAACTGGGGGGCGCAAGATTTAGGGGGGGGGGGCGCGCAGGCTGTGTGGGGGGAAACCTGGGGGGCGGGCAGAGCTGTGCACGGGCGGCCAAGAAGCTCCGTGCTGAGGCTGCTTCTCTGCGTCTTGCAGTGGGGCTTCTCTCTGCACACAGACAAGCCCTCCTTCTCTTGCTGTCTGTCTCCCGCCCCAGTTTTCTGCAGCATGGGGATCGAAGCATGCCCCCCCCCAGGTGAAAGTGTGTGTTGTGATACAATGCAGTGGTGCGCAAACTGGGTGGGGGCAAGGGGCGTAAGATTATTTAGGGGGCGCAGGCGGCGTGCGGCGAAACCTGGGTGCGCGGGCCGGCAGACGTTGTGTGCGGAGTGGTGAAAAAGCTGTGCGCGGGCGGCCAAGATGTGTACGGGCGGGCAGCCGAACAGGATAGTGCAGGTGGCGGCCACGTGATGGTGTGTGTGCGCGCATGCACGGGGGCTTCGGAGGTATGGGCAGGAGCACGCCCGAGAGCAGGGAAGTCAAACGCCCCTCCTTTCCGGTATATGCCCTGGAATAGCGCAGTAGTCCTGCTCTCCTCTAATGGCAACCTGCTTCGCTGCGATCCTCTTCAAGTGAAAGGGTAGGCTGCCACTATATCAATCACTAAGAATGTACAGAAATAATGTAAAAAAAACTGAAAACACAACATTGAAAACCAAAAAAAATAAATAATACTCTAGGTAGGAGTTTGAATGACACTGGGGATAGCAAGCCAAAGAGCAGGAAGGAAAGGGGGGAAAAAAACAGTGTGGGGGGGGGGGGGGGGGAGAGAAGAGGAAGGGAGGTAGCAAAGAGGTGTGTGAATGCCGCCCAAAAGTATTGCCTTTGTGCACGTACACTCTCCAAAGCTTGGCACTTGGGGAGACAAACAAAATTGACTTTGAAGCACGCTCAGAAGTAGTCAATACACACAGACAAAAATAGATCCACGCTTGCAAAATTATGCAGGACACCCTGTGCTCATGCTTGGAGAGTTGGTGATGTCACCACTCAGCAGCAGCGTGGACGCTGCCTAAGGCCGCGCTCATAATGCCGGCGACGCGACGTCGTCCGAAAAAAATGCATTGTCTCCACCGCGTGCACTTATAGCAAGTGCGACAAAGCGACACGATTTTTGCAGCCGTGAATATTTCATTTTTTATGGGGCTGTCACCTCATGTGACAGCCCCTGAACCAATCAATGGTTCTCCCTCTCTGAACTCTCTGACCTCTCCCTCTCCCTCTCCCTCTCTCTGACCTCTCCCTCTCCCTCTCGCCTCTCCCGACCTCTCTGACCTCTCCCTCTCCCGACCTCTCTGACCTCTCCCTCCCGACCTCTCTGACCTCTCCCTCTCCCGACCTCTCTGACCTCTCCCTCTCCCGACCTCCTCTGACCTCTCCCTCTCCCGACCTCTCCCTCTCCGACCTCTCTGACCTCTCCCTCTCCCGACCTCTCCCTCTCCGACCTCTCTGACCTCTCCCTCTCCCGACCTCTCCCTCTCCCGACCTCTCTGACCTCTCCCTCTCCCTCTCCCGACCTCTCTGACCTCTCCCTCTCCCGACCTCTCCCTCTCCCGACCTCTCTGACCTCTCCCTCTCCCTCTCCCGACCTCTCTGACCTCTCCCTCTCCGACCTCTCCCTCTCCCTCTCCCGACCTCTCTGACCTCTCCCCTCTCCCGACCTCTTCTGACCTCTCCCTCTCCCGACCTCTCTGACCTCTCCCTCTCCCGACCTCTCTGACCTCTCCCTCTCCCGACCTCTCTGACCTCTCCCTCTCCCGACCCTCTCCCTCTCCCGACCTCTCTGACCTCTCCCTCTCCCGACCTCTCTGACCTCTCCCTCTCCCGACCTCTCTGACCTCTCCCTCTCCCGACCTCTCCCTCTCCGACCTCTCTGACCTCTCCCTCTCCCGACCTCTCCCTCTCCCGACCTCTCCTCTCCCGACCTCTCTGACCTCTCCCTCTCCCCGACCTCTCCCTCTCCCGACCTCTCCCTCTCCCCGACCTCTCTGACCTCTCCCTCTCCCTCTCCCGACCTCTCTGACCTCTCCCTCTCCCGACCTCTCTGACCTCTCCCTCTCCCGACCTCTCTGACCTCTCCCTCTCCCGACCTCTCCCTCTCCCGACCTCTCTGACCTCTCCCTCTCCCGACCTCTCTGACCTCTCCCTCTCCCGACCTCTCTGACCTCTCCCTCTCCCGACCTCTCTGACCTCTCCCTCTCCCGACCTCTCTGACCTCTCCCCTCTCCCGACCTCTCTGACCTCTCCCTCTCCCGACCTCTCTGACCTCTCCCTCTCCCGACCTCTCCCTCTCCCGACCCTCTGACCTCTCCCTCTCCCGACCTCTCTGACCTCTCCCTCTCCCGACCTCTCTGACCTCTCCCTCTCCCGACCTCTCTGACCTCTCCCTCTCCCGACCTCTCCCTCTCCCGACCTCTCCCTCTCCCGACCTCTCCCTCTCCCGACCTCTCCCTCTCCCGACCTCTCCCTCTCCCGACCTCTCCCTCTCCCGACCTCTCCTCTCCCGACCTCTCCCTCTCCCGACCTCTCCCTCTCCCTCTCCCGACCTCTCTGACCTCTTCCCTCTCCCGACCTCTCTGACCTCTCCCCCTCTCTCCGACCTCTCCTGACCTCTCTGACCTCTCCCTCTCCCGACCTCTCTGACCTCTCCCTCTCCCGACCTCTCTGACCTCTCCCTCTCCCGACCTCTCTGACCTCTCCCTCTCCCGACCTCTCTGACCTCTCCTCTCCCGACCTCTCTGACCTCTCCCTCTCCCGACCTCTCTGACCTCTCCCTCTCCCGACCTCTCTGACCTCTCCCTCTCCCGACCTCTCTGACCTCTCCCTCTCCCGACCTCTCTGACCTCTCCCTCTCCCGACTCTCTGACCTCTCCCTCTCCCGACCTCTCTGACCTCTCCCTCTCCCGACCTCTCTGACCTCTCCCTCTCCGACCTCTCTCCCTCTCCGACCTCTCTCCCTCTCCGACCTCTCTCCCTCTCCGACCTCTCTCCCTCTCCGACCTCTCTCCCTCCCCGACCTCTCTCCCTCTCCCCGACCTCTCTCCCTCTCCCCGACCTCTCTCCCTCTCCCCGACCTCTCTCCCTCTCCCCGACCTCTCTCCCTCTCCCCGACCTCTCTCCCTCTCCCCGACCTCTCTCCCTCTCCCCGACCTCTCTCCCTCTCCCCGACCTCTCTCCCTCTCCCCGACCTCTCTCCCTCTCCCCGACCTCTCTCCCTCTCCCCGACCTCTCTCCCTCTCCCGACCTCTCTCCCTCTCCCCGACCTCTCTCCCTCTCCCCGACCTCTCTCCCTCTCCCCGACCTCTCTCCCTCTCCCCGACCTCTCTCCCTCTCCCCGACCTCTCTCCCTCTCCCCGACCTCTCTCCCTCTCCCCGACCTCTCTCCCTCTCCCCGACCTCTCTCCCTCTCCCCGACCTCTCTCCCTCTCCCCGACCTCTCTCCCTCTCCCCGACCTCTCTCCCCTCTCCCCGACCTCTCTCCCTCTCCCCGACCTCTCTCCCTCTCCCCGACCTCTCTCCCTCTCCCCGACCTCTCTCCCTCTCCCCGACCTCTCTCCCTCTCCCCGACCTCTCTCCCTCTCCCCGACCTCTCTCCCTCTCCCCGACCTCTCTCCCTCTCCCCGACCTCTCTCCCTCTCCCCGACCTCTCTCCCTCTCCCCGACCTCTCTCCCTCTCCCCGACCTCTCTCCCTCTCCCCGACCTCTCTCCCTCTCCCCGACCTCTCTCCCTCTCCCCGACCTCTCTCCCTCTCTCTGACCTCTCCCTCTCTGACGCCTCTCTCTCAGACAGGCAGACACTCTGCCTGCCTCTCTCTCAGACAGGCAGACACTCTGCCTGCCTCTCTCTCAGACAGGCAGACACTCTGCCTGCCTCTCTCTCAGACAGGCAGACACTCTGCCTGCCTCTCTCTCAGACAGGCAGACACTCTGCCTGCCTCTCTCTCAGACAGGCAGACACTCTGCCTGCCTCTCTCTCAGACAGGCAGAGACAGGCAGACACTCTGCCTGCCTCTCTCTCAGACAGGCAGACACTCTGCCTGCCTCTCTCTCAGACAGGCAGACACTCTGCCTCTCTCAGACAGGCAGACACTCTGCCTCTCTCAGACAGACACTCTGCCTCTCTCAGACAGACACTCTGCCTCTCTCAGACAGACACTCTGCCTCTCTCAGACAGACACTCTGCCTCTCTCAGACAGACACTCTGCCTCTCTCAGACAGACACTCTGCCTCTCTCAGACAGACACTCTGCCTCTCTCAGACAGACACTCTGCCTCTCTCAGACAGACACTCTGCCTCTCTCAGACAGACACTCTGCCTCTCTCAGACAGACACTCTGCCTCTCTCAGACAGACACTCTGCCTCTCTCAGACAGACACTCTGCCTCTCTCAGACAGACACTCTGCCTCTCTCAGACAGACACTCTGCCTCTCTCAGACAGACACTCTGCCTCTCTCAGACAGACACTCTGCCTCTCTCAGACAGACACTCTGCCTCTCTCAGACAGACACTCTGCCTCTCTCAGACAGACACTCTGCCTCTCTCAGACAGACACTCTGCCTCTCTCAGACAGACACTCTGCCTCTCTCAGACAGACACTCTGCCTCTCTCAGACAGACACTCTGCCTCTCTCAGACAGACACTCTGCCTCTCTCAGACAGACACTCTGCCTCTCTCAGACAGACACTCTGCCTCTCTCAGACAGACACTCTGCCTCTCTCAGACAGACACTCTGCCTCTCTCAGACAGACACTCTGCCTCTCTCAGACAGACACTCTGCCTCTCTCAGACAGACACTCTGCCTCTCTCAGACAGACACTCTGCCTCTCTCAGACAGACACTCTGCCTCTCTCAGACAGACACTCTGCCTCTCTCAGACAGACACTCTGCCTCT